>NC_048309.1:14804048-14888601 GCF_013100865.1 Trachemys scripta elegans
GCCCCCGTGCCTCCGGACCCCAGCCGCCGGCCAGGCACTTCCCTTCCCGGGATCCAGCTGCTCTGCTCCGGCGGCGCAGGGTCTGGAGGCACGGGGGCTGCCCAAAGCCCGTAGCGCTGGCTCGGGCAGCTTGGCTCTTAAACAGAGCCGAAGTCTGAGTCAGGGGAGGAGCAGAGCAGCCGCGGGAGAGGAAGTGCCCGGCTGGTATTTTTCCTGGACATGTTCTGCTTTTTGGCAATTCCCCCCGGACGGGGGTTTTATTGCCAAAAAGCTGGACATGTCCGGGAAAAAACGGACAAATGGTAACCCTACACCACACCAGCAGTCTCTCCCAGTATTTCAGGATGTGCACTTAGGACAGAGTGCTGGAACTGGGGGTGCGGGAGCTTGAAGTGGTTTCTATCATACACAGGCTTTACAGTTTTGTTCAATGGCTTTCAGCATCTCCACTATAAAAATTGTTCCAATGCCACTGACTTAGGATCCTATTTGCAACTGTTACTGCAAATCTGGATGGCAGTTTATATGGGCTTGATTCCGAGCCTGTTGAAATTAATGGAACGGCTCCTGTTGTTTTCAACAGATTTTGACTCAAGCCTTCTCGGAATATATCAAACCGCCTGGATGGTATGGCAGTCTGACTCCAAACGTTTTCAAGGAGAGGGAAGGAATTGCTCCAAACTGGTTGGTTTGTCTCTAACTGAAATTACATACATAAGCAAGAGGAGAGTGTGAAGAAATTTTATTTTTGATTTTACCTTCTAGATCTGTGATATTTTTGTAATGCATTAGTTATTGTATGATGCTTCTGACTTTATTATTTTGTCCATGCCATTCCTGGACCATCACCTAGAAAATTGGTTCTGTTTTATTAACATTAGCTAGCTCTGGTATCTTTCCATCCAGTGTATTATTTTAAAAAGCTCCACTCTCCTAGTGGTAGCAATTGAGTACAACAATACGAACATCATAAAATATGCTGCTTCATTAGCATACATTGTGACCATTGTTACTCTTGACTTAGACTTAGGCCTGAACCAAAATCCTGGATTGGAGCACTGCCAATTTTTTGATTCAGGATCTAAATAAGACTCGGATTCAAATTCCATATCTCAGTAATGGGCTGAACTAAAACTGATGATCTAAGCAATTCCAAACTGTGGGGTATGAAATCCAGATCTGGGTTTGAATTTTACCTTGTTGCGACTCCTTGGTCTGCTATGTATAGAAATAGAAGGAAAAGCTGCAAAATTGCATTCAGTGCTCAAACACTATTGTGAGGGGGGCTATACAGTTAAGTTGAAAAACATTCTAGAATTCCAGGGGTCAAAGAGTGTACCCCAATTTATTAGCACCCCAGGCACAGTCAGGAAGCCCTTTGGAGAATACACAGGGGCAAGAACCCTGTCCCGGGGAAGAACATAAGAACAGTGTTATCAAAGTTTCCAAAGATTCTTGCTTCCAGTAGAATGTTTGTGCTAAATAATATTAGCATTTAAATGGCCCATCCCAGTATTGTAGTTAACAACATTGTGAAGAGAATGGGGTGGTGGGAGAGTTCAGTTCACACCTTTGCTGCTGCCCTTCTTCATCTGCAGACCATTTCCCCTCTACCCTTACCACAGCTGTGATACAGGTGTCAAGTATCAGGGGGTAGCCATGTTAGTCTGTAACTACAAAAACAACAAGGAGTCTGGTGGCACCTTAAAGATGAACAGATTTATTTGGGCATAAGCTTTAAAAACCTCACTTCTTCAGATGCAAGAAGTGAGGTTTTTACCCACGAAAGCTTATGCCCAAATAAATCTGTTAGTCTTTAAGGTGCCACCAGACTCCTTGTTGTTTTTGTGTTAACAGGTTAGCTGTGTCGGCTTTTTGCAGTGGACAGTGATAGATCCAACTGAAATTGCAGAGAGAACCTAAAATCTTAGACTGCATAATTTGGATTCTTCCAACAATTGAGTGCAAAGCCCTTTGTGCCCTGACTTTATATATATATATATCTTCTTGATCAAGTAACTTCTAACCAATTGTTTCACAGGAATTGTAAAAACACATTTTTTAATAAACTTGACATACTTTTGCCCCTAAACAAACTCTACCTAATATGCATTTACTTTGGAGTCTCTGCAATTCTTCCCTGTTGTCGCAACTTAGATGTTGCCATGGAGGAAGGCTATTAATGAGAGGAAATGAAATTAGATCACCTCTGTGTGCATTTATCTGCTCACTGCACAACTACAGTTTTAAGGAGGGAGAGAGACAGAGAGAGAGAGAGCTTTTGTGGGAAGGCAATTAATGCATGCAGGTGCACAGGAAAGGAAAACACATCTCTGCCATAGACTTTTGGAAGGTACAGATGGTATTCAGGTATATATTGCTTTTCTGCATCCTAATTATTTCAAGAATTTTCACAGCTATAAAGCATCATATTGAAAATCTTCTAATAAAAAAATTAGGACTTATTGCATGTTTCCAGAGTGGTCTTAAAAACACAGCAGGAACAAATGCAGGTTTGATAGTTTTTCAGCTCATTTAGGGATTCATTAAAGTGTTTCTAATACCTCAATCTTTTCATTGAGTCACATGTCCAGCGGCAATGTGGAGATGAGTGAAAAGAGGACTTTTCCGGTGGTGGAAACCCCTGAGTAGTGGTGCTGAACAGTTTTATAGTGGGGGTGCTGAAGGCAGAAACTATGTATTTGAGTTGTTATTGCTACTTCAAGCCGTGGGGGCAGCAGCACCCTCAGCAACCCTCGTTCCAGCACCTATGTCCTTTTGTGCTGCTGAAATTAAAAGAGGTGGGAGGCAATATAGGTGGGATGACTTGTGTAATTTCTGTGCACTGCCCATGGCATTCGGGTCCGTGGTGCCCGTGCTCCACCAATATTCAGAAATGTGGGCCCGGCTCCACCAATGTTTGGGCTTATATTTTCAGAGCCATCCCGTCCATAGGGCGGACCGGGGCAACCACCCTGGGCCCCGTGCTTCAGGGGGACGCAGGGTCCAGGGTGGCCTGGGGGGATAGCAGGGGGCCTGGCTCTGGCAAGAGCGAGTGACCCGATCCCACTCTTCCTCTTCCTGCCCCTGCTCTACCTCCAAGCCCCTGCCCAACCTCTTTCTGCTTTCTGCCCCCTCCCCCGAGCAACACCAGGAGTCGGTGGGGCAGGGCAAAATGGGGTGGGCTGGCACCCACTCCCCCCACTAGCCTCCCAGGCCACCCTAGACCACTGAAGCAAAGGGCCCCCCTAAGCATGGGGCCTGGGGTGGTTGCCCTGGTCCATCCTATGGATGGAACGATTCTGCTTGGACCCATTCTGGGTACCACCAAAAATTATAAAAACCTGGCGCCCATGTTAACTCCAGTGCAGAGAATGAAACTCCAAAAAGATATGGAGAATTTTTATATTGGTCACTGAATCCTTTGTTTGGTCACACTTTAAATTTCTGACCTGGCCACTTCACCTTGAATGGTCCCTTAGAATATGAGCTAACTATTTATGCAAACCTATCTGTTTGATCTTGTATTTAGCTGTGATAATCTGAGTATATTTCCAAGACCCAAGGAAGAGCTCTGTGCAGCTTGAAAGCTTCTCTCTTACCTGCAGAAGTTGGTTTAATAAAAGATATTACCTCTCCCACCTTGTCTCTCTAATATCCTGAGACCAACATGGCTACAGCAACACTTCAGACATGACCTGGTGGACTAAAAGTGCTGGTTCAGAGACATCATAAGAATTTTGTTTTGTCAATTTTGTTCCTTTTATTACTCACCATTTTTATAGCATTCAAAGTGGGTTATAGACAAAAAAGGAGACTAGGTCCCTGACTGAAGGAGCTTACTTCTAAATTGACAATGTGCAGGTGAAGAACAGAATGTGAGGACACCCAAAGTGACTGAGCAATTAAGTTTATGTGTCTTCTCAGATCTGTGGTGTCTGTTTTTAAAATCATTACCTGAGTGGATTCTCATCACTTTTTTGATTTTATCGTTTTAGGTTTTTTATAGATATATAATATATATGTAATTGTTCTCCTTTTAGATAGGAGGAATGGAGGCCCAAAGTCACCCACAGAGTCAATCACAGAGTAAGGAACAGAATTCCACTGTTATTACAATTAGGCTATGCTGCTTAGTCGTCTGGGACCTAGATTATTAATACGTATACATGAATGTTGGTTGAGTACATTCTGAAACCAGATCTTGTGCAAGCTCAATAACTGAAATTAATACCTCTGCTATTTTACATGAAATAAATATAAAGGAATGAGAGTAACATTTTCAAAAGTGCCTAAGTGACACAGGCAACTAATTCCTATATTAATAAGTGATTTAGGAGCTTAAATCTCATTGAAAGTGAAAAGCACTTTCAGACTTTGTGCTAGGAGCCTAACTTTCTTTTTAAAAAATACTTTGTACTTTCCAAGGTATTGTTACAAGGGAGAATTCATTAATGGGAGCTGTCTTTTTCTTCTTTAACCTTGCTATAAGCCAAACAAAAGCTGTACAATAAATTTTGCTCCTGTGCTGAAATTTAGTATGACAAGTTGCCGCCTACAGTGAAATGTCAGAGAGGAGCCACATAAGCCCTCAAAAATAGGAGTTTATAATGATAACAATCACAGACAGTCCCTTAACTCTAGCTTGTGCTAGTGTGCATCACTATAATACAATTTTGTATGTTAAACAACAGATGTCAAACAGAAGAAAGGAAAGAGGCCTTTGCTTTTCTTCTGCTGTGGACCTTGTTCTTCCAAAGCAGCCATTTTTTCAGTTGCCATGACAGTGTTAATAGGAGTTTATCATTTTCCCATGCCTGCTGCATACTAATGAGGGATCAATTCATGAATGTTATCTGTAAGGCTAAGAAAGGTCCAGCACTACAATCTCTGATTGTATTCAGAACAGGGAATGCTGCCATTCTCCCCCCCCCCCCCCCACACACACATATGCACACATGCATTCACCAAGACAACACTCCATAATTTTATATGAAACAGAAGTTTCTGGTACTCACCTTTAATTAATTAGAAATATCTAAGATATTTAGCAATTAGTGGCAACCAGATGCTTAAGTATTATGTTATTAAAATGATTGACCAAAAAGTTTGACTTGCTATTTCCTGATTTGTCATGGGAAAACCAGCCATGAAATATGCACAAAGATAAGGGAATCCCGTTAGACATATGTAAAGAAAAAAGCAGAGATTTGCATGTACTGGGGATAACGTTGAAAACTGGAGACTTTTATGGTTCTGGTATTTGTGTCAATGTATGAACAACAAATTGATTTGCATGCTGAGTGAAAAAATAAATTCACCTTATGCAGGATGAGCACCTGGGGCCTTGGATTTGACCCATTAGTTCTATATTGTGTACTGTGTGCCTAATCCTGCTTCTATCAACCATCAAGCCAAAACTCCCATGGATTATAATGGAAGCAGGGTGGGAAGCCTGAAATGTCGGCAGTTGAGTATGGGTGTGAAAGGGAATTATTTTACTTTGAAAATTATTAAGGGAAATATGCTGTGATTGCCTGGATGGAAAAATTATATATATATAGGTAGTATCGTACTCTGGGGAAAAAAATCTCTGTCAAAAACACAATTTTTTCCACAACTGTTTCTAAGCTGCATTGAGAAGCTGCATTATATGTATCAGAGTAGCAGCCGTGTTAGTCTGTATCCGCAAAAAAACCAGGAGTACTTGTGGCACCTTAGAGACTAACAAATTTATTAGAGCATAAGCTTTCGTGGACTACAGCCCACTTCTTCGGATCCATCCAGGTATGCATCCGAAGAAGTGGGCTGTAGTCCACGAAAGCTTATGCTCTAATAAATTTGTTAGTCTCTAAGGTGCCACAAGTACTCCTGTTCTTTTTGCATTATATGTACTTAACTATTTAATACCCATATTGTTTTCTTATTTTTATTTATTTATATTATAGTAATGGGTAAAGGCCCCAATCAGGGCTACATTGTGCTGGATGCTGTACAAACTTTGTGTTTTCTTTAATCTTCTTTTAAAAAAAAAAAACAACTTATAGCAATATAGATATAATATGGCTGTTTTCTATCTATAGATCATGTGGCAGCTTTTCTTTTAGCCCTTGTTGTTATACAAGGCCAGAGCAACGAAGAGAGAAAATGAGAAACTTTCTTATGATCACTTTTTTTCCCCCAATATTATTTTTAAGGTATATCTCAGAGGCATTTTGTGTTATTTTGTTATTTGCAGTTGCTCTTTTATCATTATCTTCAGGAAACAGCATTAACATGCTGCAGATAAGAGGCACATCCAGATGTGCATATCAAAGGATGAACAACTACTTATTAAGAAAAACTTCTTTTATGCCAATCAGGGTTCAAAGGAATAGTCAGATCTATGGCATAAGTAACAAAACTGTTTGGCAATTCTGTTCATTGTCAACATATTGCACTCAAATCAGGCAGGGGACACTTTAATCAAAACAAAATAGTGGTAAAGTGCATATAAAAAGAATAGATCTTAAAAAGGCACACCCATCCTCCTAGACATTAATAATGTCAGGCATTCATTTAGCCCTTGCTGAGTAAAAATAAATCGTTAATAAAAACAAAATAATGCAACTGTGAGGTAATTTGTGAAGTATCTTTAGATCTGAAGCATTATTTTCATAAAGGTCTCTGTTTCACAATGCCTCAAATTTTGGGTAGGCTACACAAAGGGACTTATGCCATCCACCCCGTTAGTTATACACAATTGGTATTCATCAGTATGGAATGCGGAGAGCAGACTGGGATATTAGTGGTGTAGTGTTTGGAAATGCACACAAATTAGTAAAGAATTCCAGTTCATGGCTATAGCACTTAGAAGAACATTTGAGAGCAAAATTCCTTAGACCTATATTCTCCCATTAACTTCTGTGTAACTTAGAACAAAGTTTGGACCTGAATGCACAAATTAGATTCCTCTGCTATGGGAGGTGCTAACTTCTGTAATTACCACTGACACAAGAGATGACCTAAACTCTGGCTGTTCTGCAGTTTCATGAGCTGGTCTTTATTCTCTTTGATAATTTAGCCATATACATCTTTGTCATTTTTCTCCTATTTGAATAAACATCTATAACAAAAGAAAAACAAGGTGAGTGAGGTAATATTTTTTTATTAGACCAACTTCTCTCGGTGAAAGAGACAAGATTTCAAGCTTACACAGAGCTCTTCTTCAGGTATGGGAAAGATAAGCAGAGTGTCACAGCTAAAACAAAAGAGTCTGTGGTACCTTTAAGACTAACAGATGTATTGGAGTATAAGCTTTCGTGGGTGAATACCCACTTCATCAGACGCCTTTGTATTCACCCACGAAAGCTTATGCTCCAGTACATCTGTTAGTCTTAAAGGTGCCACAGGACTCTCTGTTGCTTTTTACAGATCCAGACTAACACGGCTACCCCTCTGATAGCTAAAACAAAGGTGAAACTATCTCCTTGTCTTGCTCACCAACAGAAGCTGGTGCAATAAAAAATATTACCTCACTCACCTTGTCTCTATAATATCCTGGGACCAACATGACTACAACAACAATGCAAACAATATATAATGAAAACAATATAAAGAAACCATCTCCTTCTTTGCTGTATCAGGTCCCTATCATAATATACCAGGGTGCTGGTGGAATGAAGATTTTGGCTGGTGGTGCTTGTTCCAACATTTAGGATGGGATCATTTGTAGTGCTTTCTTTTAGGATATTTTTGATTTATCCTGAAGTCAATTGGCCAAATTCAGACCTGTTGCATGTAGTAAAGCCAATGATCTGAATTTGGTCCAGTATGGCCTGGTCCACACTAACCCCCCACTTCGAACTAAGGTACGCAAATTCAGCTACGTTAATAATGTAGCTGAATTCGAAGTACCTTAGTTTGAACTTACTGCGGGTCCAGATGCGGCAGGCAGGCTCCCCCGTCGATGCCGCGTACTCCTCTCGCCGATCTGGAGTACCGGCGTTGACGGCGAGCACTTCCGGGATCGATTTATCGCGTCTAGACAAGACGTGATAAATCGATCCCAGAAGATCGATTGCTTACCGCCGGACCCGGAGGTAAGTGTAGACCTACCCTATGTGAAGCTCCTCATTTTGCCTGTTGTGTGAATCAACATCAGAGATTGTCAGGAGTCCTCAACAAAAAGACAAGCTCCTTTCGATAATGTGTGATATCATGTATTTCTCCACCAGATTAATGGCACAGATCTGAACATCTATTATCTATATGCATTTATAACTTGAGGACTCTAAGTGCTGCTCAGGTCCAGAGATGTAAAATTTGCTCTCGGAAGAAGTAACAGGCATCCTTATTTATGTCAATTTAAGCACGCTTTATTAAGGTTCACATAACAATGTGCTGAATGAAATTAATTTGCAATCAAACCAATATCTTTCTTAGAGGTATCTTGATTATTTGTTCATGATCAATCTTTTATTGCAAATACATTGACAAAATAATGTTCAGACTCTTGGCCTGGTAACCATGTAAAATATGATATTGTTCATTCTTTAGTTGTCAGCATAATCTGTCAGAGCTCTTGGCCTCTTTTTCTTTTTTAATCTACATTGAAAATATGAGTTTGTATAATGCGTTATAGTTTATATAGCAGCCTCACATGGTTTTATGCTATAATTTCACATCAGTTCTACCTCAGAGTTTCTAACAGGTCAAGTAACCTTCTGATTTCATTTAAAGTTTCCATTATTCTCTTCTGAAAGGGAAAATCTAGCTCTTGTTTGGACAGCTTTGGTAACTCCAAAGGAAAAATTGGGCATTATAGTGAATACAAAAGATTCACTTTCCATGCATTAGGCCTTTCAATTGCTTTCTTAATGCAAAGTTGGACAGGAGAGTATAGGCAAGAAAAAGGATCATTTTGTGTCCATGGTCAGATGTCAATATTGACAGAAATAAATTGAATTTAACAATAGATCCTTGCAAAGATGAGCATCATCTGACTAAAATGTCTAACTAGATCCTGCACTATTGGTGCGTCTTACAATCCCTGTTTGTGATAAATTGCTTTGAGATTTTTGCTCGTTTGACATACAAAATGTAAATGAGACTGGAATTTCAAAACTGGCCTGATTTTAAACAATAATGTTACAAAATATAATTTGCGTGTAGAAGAGAGGTCAGAATTTAAGTACTGATGTTTTCAAAAAATGCTTAATGGAATTAGGAGCACAAGTCTTACTCACTTTCAATGGAATTCATCTAAACTCCCTTAATTTGCCATATAGGTTAATGAAGGTAGTCAAAAAGTCTGTGGAATACCAAACTGACAGCTTTCTTCACCAGAGTTCAAATCCTCTTTTGTCTTTGAAATGAGCCTTTGACATTCCTCCTTTCTAATGGTAACACTACTGTTCCAAAAACCAATGAGCAAAGAAATAACTTGAAGCAGCCTAAAGATTTTATGGGCAAGGGGGTTATGCAACACTCAAATTCTTTTTTTCCAGTAGACTGTTTCCAACATATAACACAGAAGCAAGAACATATAACA
The DNA here is from genome assembly GCF_013100865.1 of Trachemys scripta elegans. Classification (NCBI taxonomy): domain Eukaryota; kingdom Metazoa; phylum Chordata; order Testudines; family Emydidae; genus Trachemys; species Trachemys scripta. The sequence continues at coordinate 14,813,581 of NC_048309.1, forward strand.
CAGAAGCCCCTTCTTACGAGCCCATGTCCTAGGGCTAATATGGATTCCACCTCTGAGCATGTCTTTGGAATCATTGTGAAGTACAGGGAGGAAAGTCTAAACCTAAGCCAAAAGCAGCCTCCCTGGACTTACAAGGGCATTGTGAGACTTAATTTGTTCATGTTTGCAAAGTATTTTTGAGACTGCTGGATGGGAGGGTCTATAGAAGTGTAAAATTGTATTTATTTCAGTATAGATTATTTCTCCTTGCTTTGTTTTGTTTTCTGGTGGGTCAAATAATCCACATGACTACCTGCCTGTCTAGTATGTCTCAGCTTTTATGACATGCTCATTCACCAGATTACCTGACTGCCTAGACATTCCTCTACATGACTTTGATACTGAAAAATATACCCTCAGTTGTGCTTTTGTTCCTGCTTTAGAAATGTATACATTGGGTATAGGTTTATATTTTATCTGATGTCCAAATTCATGCAAACTTCTAAGCAAAGTGTGTTCTAATTGTAGCTTTCATCAGTCCTATAAAATTAGCTATGTTCTGAAAATGAAATCATTTTTTACTAAACAAATGACTCATCTTTTTTTATTGCCACTACAGTCTGCAAATTCCTTTTGTGTCTTGTCACGTGTGGATAATCAACCATAAACTGAGTTCTAGAAGGCAGAGAGATAGACAATAGTTTCATAATCATGGTGCAGTTACTGTCCTTACAAAGTTCTGAGATAAGCTCACTATGGTCATTTCAGTTAGAGTGCCCTTTTATAGTTGAATTTTTCAAAACGCAGGGTTGGTTTAGAGTCATGGACACGTGGAAGGTCAGTGAGTAACTTGCTGAGTCATTAATTCACACTCAAATAAACTTCCATAAATCTTACAGTAATAAGGGAGGTCACACCTAGGGGAGTCAAAACTGGCATCTACAGGAATGAAGTAAGCACATTTGTCTGACTATAGCCTGATTGTTTAACAATAACCATTACAGTGAATTGGTCTCTCAGTGTGGAATTGCAGCTCTCAGAATAAAGGGATTGAGATTGTTCCCAAGTGCATGAATCAGTTAGGAGTTGATCCTATGTTCCTTGCAAAAGCAAATCAAAGAGCCGCTCTGGTTGTGTAAGGAATGTAGGATTTGGCTCTGTATATAGAACACAGATCACTAAATGGTTTAGTGCCCTTTTGACGGTATTGGGAGGCAGTGTAATCTACCTGTTAGAGCAGGAAAGTATGAACTGGAACTCATTGGTTATGTCATCAGATCTGCCCAGTGGCATGCAATGACGTTTTTAGTCAGGCATGCTATTCTATCCTTGCAAGCAAAATGGCATCATCTATGCGGCGTGACCTCATACGTCCTCGGTGCATGTTCGCGGGCCAGGTGGGCACAGCTGGTCCTGGGCATGCAACACACTGCATCTGCCACTAACTGAAAATGAGATGTTGGGCAACTTACTTAGCTTCTCTGGGTTCATCTATGTTAGTAAATATTGCAAGCCATTTTTCTACCTGTACTACCAACCATCTCTACTGTAGACTGGGTGCAAGTATCTTTCCTGCTTGCAGCAAGTATAGCAGCACTATGGAAAAAAATCTGTGTATCTTATAGATCTGGCTTATGGACCCCTTATACTATATAGGCTTGAGTCTCTTCTGACACCTGTGTAAATTAGGAGTCATTCCACTGAAGTCAGTGGCATTCCCTGATGGAAATTATAGGAGAATCAGGCAGGGGCGCTGGAACAATTTTTATAGTGGGGGTGCTGAGATCCATTGAACCAAATTAAATAAAGTTTTAAATATGCAAGACATGTGTTTATACCCTAGTAACTGCAGAGTTCATATTCCTGGAAGTACAGTAGTATGACAATGTCTGTACATAATGGAATCCACTTCAAGTCAGGGGGTGCGGGAGCACCCCCAACACCCTTAGTTCCAGCATCTATGAAATCAGGCCCTATATAATTTTCAATGTGTTGGAAAATGAATAGCAATTTTCCTAGTATAGATGTGGCCTTGGGATCACCATTTCAACAAATGTAAATGGGTTTAATGATATCTACATCATGGGTGTGTTTTAAAACATAATGTGTTGATGCCTGTTGCCACAGTTGTTCTCGATTAGAAAGTACATGGTGTTTTCTGTTCAGTGTATGCTTCTCTCATGGACAAATGACAAAGCCACTAATATCAGTGAACCCTCCACCAATGCCCCAGAAGGTGAAAGTTCCATATGTTATACAATATAGTCCACCCATATTCACTGTACAGTGGTGAAAAATGGCCAGAGGTCACAGTGCTCCTACTTAGCCATAGCTTATGTGCTGATAACTTATTCCGATTATCTCATTCCTATTTACTTTACCATTCTTAGATAAGGGTAGGAGTCACATGGCACAAAGAATCACATTCTTATTGAAAACCTCATGTGTGTTTTTTCTTTTCTTCTCAATTTCATGGATTCCCCCCTCCCCCTGCCCCCCGTATATCAAAATTGAGTTTAAAATAAAAGTTTAGCTGAGCCCCATAATTCTGCTACTCACGAGGGTAACTCATGCACAAAGGGCTATAAAAGAAGTTATGTATAGATCTCCAAGTGAGGGGGGAAAATAGGAAAGCTTTACGTGACTGGTATTATTCAGCATAATAAACTCATTAGGCTTAACCATCTCAAACTGTTCTATTATCAAGGACAAACAGCAGGACAAAGGAGAGAATTTGGGTCATACTACTGTACTTCCAGGAATATGAACTCTGCAGTTACTAGGGTATAAACACATGTCTTGCATATTTAAAACTTTATTTAAAAAAAAAAGAATGGAAGTAAGAATGAAAGTCAAAACCAGGTGAGACAAAGTGATAATAGAACTTCTCTAGGCTAATGTCCATTTGATTATTATTTTTAATTGAGAAGAAAGAATCCTTAAGTAACAGCCTTGGTCCTCTCTGTAGATCTGCATTAGCATGTGTGGAGATGTATACACGTGTCTTCATTAGTCTGTGCAAATACTGTACATCACAAAAGAAATAAAAGGTTCAAATTTCAAAGTGACTTAACCTCAGACTCTAAATCTGTGCACAGTTTCTGTGCACTATTGGTTGTAAAATTTTGTACACACAAGCTTATGCACAACCAAAAAATCTGATTTTCAAATGCACTTTGCCTTTGGGTATGCAAATCCCTGAGTGGATGAGTACATAGCTAACTACTCACTTATCATGTGCATGGACAAAATGAGGAGCTTGTGCTTGGAAGGTACTTTCAAATGCATACATACCACGGCTCTGTGAATAATTCTTGTGCTGTAGATTGTCCGTGAGCACGTAGTTGTAAATATTCTAAATTAAAGATGCATGTTTCAATTGGACACATCAGGCCAGATTCTCAGATAGAGTAACTTGGTGTATGAGAGCGATATCAATTTGTCTCAGGTGAGGGTCTGGTTGTAGGGTTATATTGTTCCTGTTCCTTGATTGGATTGGTCCACTCTAGGATGAAAAGAGTCTTTGTTTTAAAAAACATGTTAGTTAACATGTTTTAACTAACCCATTTTAAATTCCTAATACAGACAGGTCAAGTTGAATTTTAACATGTTTGCTATTTGGGTATATCCAAGGGGAACTCTTGTTTGGGTGTTAGCAAATATGTTTTAATCGTAGTGTGGACAGACTCCTAAGGTCTATGTCTTCACTGACACAAAAGGTGTGGTTTTTTTATTGCAGGATAACTAATGCATGTTAGCTATCCCTCTGTACAAACATATTGGACACAAGCCTTTTTAATTTTGCCACAGGGTAACCAAAGCAAGGTCAACTGTAGGCGAGGGATGTATTGCTGACCTCGCCTAACTACCTTCTGGTATCAGAGTAGCAGCCGTGTTAGTCTGTATTCGCAAAAAGAACAGGAGTACTTGTGGCACCTTAGAGACTAACAAATTTATTAGAGCATAAGCTGTCGTGGACTACAGCCCACTTCCACGACAGCTTATGATCTAATAAATTTGTTAGTCTCTAAGGTGCCACAAGTACTCCTGTTCTTTTTACCTTCTGGTAAACACTGCAAGTGTCTTGTCTCCACTTTGGATTTTACAACAAGATAACTATCATGTGTTAGTTATTGCACTGTGAAAAACCACCTTTGTGTCAGTGAAGACAAAACCTCAGAGGCCCAGATTCAGGAAAGAACATAAGCACATGTGTATGTCCATTGCTGAACAGGAAGGCACTTAAGCATGTACTTAACTTTTAAGCATGTGCTTCAGTCCCATTGACTTCAAAGCTTAAGTGCTTTCCTGAACTGTGGCCAGTATCATGTTTCCAGTGTAAATACTCAGGTTTGTTAGTTCAAAATTGCTTTCCATAAATATTTTCTAATATTAAAATTCATTGTTTCTGTGAAGAGAAAACATATTCATTAATGTATTATGGAAAGTAAATACAAAAGGGATGTGAAACTTGCAAATCAAATTCCCTATTTCTTTATTTTTTAAATTTGCTGCAAACATTTTGAGGTATTCTCCCAGCTCTCTGTCTAACAAAGGTGGAATAGTCCTTTCATCTCTGGCCTTATCTATGGCTATGCCAAAACAAAACAAAAATTAACACCTAAACTGCCCTACAATAAAGGCAATAGCTTATCATTAACATGGAACTTACAATTCTCAATGAAAATTATGCTAGTTATTTTCCACTTTTCTGAAAATGAGTTTTCCCCTTCCCTTGCTTTGTATCAATGAATCCTATTTTAGTGATTCATACTCCTGAGATATATGAAGTTGAGAACTGCTATGGCAATAACTTGCAAAATTCCTGCTTTGATGTCATGGGAACCCTGCAAATTCTTTTGTACTTGGCAAGGGCAAAAGAATTTGTCTGCCCTTTTTTAGTATTAGCAGGTTTGGTCTCTCTGTTTTATTGGTGCATTTGTGCATGCATGTGTATACACTCGCCTCCGCCTGTGTGTGGGAGAGATGTGTAGAGTTGTTACCTTTCTAGATCAAGGGGAACAGAATAAAGCACTCTTCAACCTAGTAGTCTCGAGCTGCCTTCTTTGACGTTAGCGGTAGTAAAGTTGTCATTTCTGTAAATCTATAAATTTAGGAACGTATATGAAAGTGAAAAGTGAACCTAAGACCATCCTGTGACCTCAAAATGTGACATCTCTGAGATTTTTGTCTTCCAAAGGGACTTTTAATATGTAATTTTTACTTTATTTGTTCAGTGAAAGAAAATACAACTTCTGCATTAAGGATATGATAAACCCTTTTATGACGAGCAATCTTAAAAATCTGGAAGGACCATATCTTCAGTTAGTGAAAATCAGTACAGTCCCAGTGCAGGCAAGGGAGCTACGTCTTTTTATACCAGCTAAGGATCTGGGTGTTTACCCAAAGTTTAGCTGAACTATCCAAATCACACTGGAGGTACACTAGCTGTGACTTTGGCCCCTTGACTCTGAAAAATGTGTTTTGAAATAATTCACTTGAGCAGATCTATTAATGAGATTTCAGAGACTTCAAACTCATGGCTGGATTGGAGGGATCATGGAAATAGTCTTTTTCATGGCACATCAGTGGTGCTGGTCCTAGCCAGAATCAGGAAATCCAGAGCTGGGTAAAGGTGCAACATTATGAACATGTATTACCACGAGATTCATATTTCTGCTCTCTTGGAATGAATCTGTTTGGTCATTTGTGCCTGTAATTCATAGCCTGTGGTACGAAGCAGTGATATCATGCATCATCCCCAATGGGAATTGAGGAGATGTGCGTCTGCCAGGTAAAATGCCTGTTGAAGAACTGGAAGTGTGGGATCCTTATACAACCCTTTGTGAACATGGATCAGGAGCCCTCCCTTGTGTGGGACCAATTCCACAGTCCAGTGCAGAGGCAAGTGGAATAACATTCCACTACAGGCGTTGAAGGTAGATAAAAGCTCCTTGTACTCTACCCCACTTTGCACACTCGCGTAGTGTGAAGCACAGTCAAGCCTATAACATATAAGAGGCCAACCTCAGCTGCAAATTATAGACTTGACTCTGAACATTTCTAAATCTCTAGGTGTCCAGATCCAGGGTTTCACAGTCAGTATATACCCCTTTTTTATAGGATCTTTTGTCCTCATGGACAGAATACAAACCTCAACTTATGTAACGTGCATCAACAAGAAAGAGATTCACCCACCTCCTAACTAAGCAGCTTACAAACGGAAGCCCTTTGAAATTGCTCTGTCTATATCAATATCTGCATAGCATTTTCTATGGTGAGGCACTAACTGCAATTCTGATGTTTGTCCAAAATAAAAATAAACTAGTCCCCATACCTAGGGGGAGAAAGCTGGTAAAATGCACACAATTCTATGATGTTTCTGTTTCCTTAAAAATAGACAATGTCCCCTATTTCCATGGTTGCTAACATGATTTAGATCTGGCTCACTGAGTTCTTTTCAATACACTGTAGATCTAATTGTACAATTTTTCAGACAGGGAACACCAGTGCTTTCCCTTTCTGAGCCACAGAAATGTTCCTGCTGTGAACTCTCAGCACACACCAGCTCACCAGCAGGGCACAGAGGGGGAACTTCCAGGCTGATTTCCTCCACAACACCAGGAGTGGTGGTGATGTCCCCGTGGGCTTCTCCGGGCCCACCTTGGGGGGGGGGGGGGAAATCGCCTCTTTAGCCTTTGCCTGCTTACAGCCACACCTGCCCCAGGCTGATAAGTGACTGTGACTGTTCCACTAAACAGTTTTATGAGAAATCCACCTTAACAACTTCCAGTAAAACAATTCCAGCAGCCTCCCCCCACCCTCCCAGACCTCCCCTCCTCTGGTCGCTATGCTCAAAAACTAACTCTTGGCCAAATGTGAACTATCCCATCTCTGGTTTTATTGATTGGACATAAAAGTTTCCTGCAGCTCATAAACATTTTGCCATTTATCAGTGCAGTGAAAGATGTTTATTGCCAAAATATGAAAACGATGATGGGATTAGTACTTACATAAATAGGCTGCTTAATCCCCTACAGTGATATTTCCTGGAGGCAGGCCAAAACAGGCATCTATTTTACATTAAAATACAGTGTGGGGACCGCTGCTTTTTAATTCGGTGTGGCAACAATACTAATCCTGCAGCATCAAATGGATAAGCGCTGTCCTATTGAAGTCCATTTTACAGCAGTTCTTGTATGTACCAAATTGAAGGAGGTAAAAGAAATAGAAAGTGTGTTGGGGGGGGGGGGTGAGAGATCTATAACTGGCATGTTAATAAAACTCCAGTTTGTCACTTCAGTAGCACACCCTGAGTGTAATAACTAAGCTTCCTTTCTATACCCCCTATGAATTCCTTTGTATTGACAAATGCCATTTGTTCATTTACGACGTGATAATAAAAACCTTCAGTTTTAGTGAATGTTGGTCTTTTCCTCTCCTGACACAGGGGCACCAAATGGTTTGTACTGCACTCAGCAAGGATTTTTCATTAAAGATCATCACATGAAAATGAACTCTATCTGAAAATCATTTAGTAGGGAAAGCACTGATATTAAATAATTAGTCAGGATATAAAGATTCTATACAAGGATAGCTGTCACAACACTTATTTGCTTTGATGGAATGCAGATACACATTTACACTAAACTCATATTTTAGGTTTTATGTGCATAGCATTGTTCACACTTAAAAAGCACAGATTCATAGTAACAACAATCATATTTTGGTGTCAATTTTCAGTGTTTTTTTTCTTCCCCACCCATCTTTAAGCAGTTTAGAGCATTTCCTCTGATTTATTTATATATCTTTAAATGCCTGGCTTCCAGATGTTTCCCTCAACTTCAACTATTTTTTTTTAAATTAACTTTTCAGTCTTGGGTGTCAATTTTGCAATTCATAAGTAGGCCCCAGTTCAGGAAAGTGCTTAATCAATCTGCTTAACTTTAAGCACATGCTTAAGTCTTGTTGACCTCAACAGCATGCTCAAAATTAAGCACATACTTAAGTGCTATCCTGAACAGGGTCCTGAGACACCTAACTAAGTGGTCTGATTTTCAGTGGTACTGAGCATCACTTCCCTTCAACTAAACAGGAATATAAGCGCATAATTATGCGTGCCTGAATTTGAAAACATTGGCCCTAGTGATAGATGTTTACAGTGTTATGACAAAAATTTAACTGTCTACTGAATAATTTTAAAAATCTAATGATCGACTATTTTCCAAATGAGTATCCTGTTTGATGGGAGATATTTATTTTAGACTGGGAGAATAGTGTCCCTATTCTGGGTAGGATTAATCACAGTAGATGATTTCTACAAGTACTACATTAAAGTTCATAATAGTTATCCATAAAGAAACAGAAGGCGATTAAACAATTACTAAACCAAAAAGTACTCAGCCAAACTGGATCAGAACCATGTACCACTCTAACAGATTACTCACTGTGCTCTTTCTAGGGCAAACTCTAGGAACACATCACAACCTTTTGCAATACTTCGGCATGGAAATGTTAGTTATTTTTTTAATCTACCATATATTTGGCAGAATATTATCTGTAAGAGGAATGTTTACTAACCACAAGAAAGGTAATAATAATTGCTAGAATCCTCCCTAGATCATCTGGGCGAACGTTTTATCACTAACATTATCACTTGTTGCCAAACAAGTACGGAGATGTTAGCCTGGAGGATGAAATAGTTTAATCATGGGGAAACGATTTGCAGTGCACTGATCTCAGCTGGTTCCCCTTTCATCTGCTCTCAGTTACTAAGCGACTTCTGAAAATCTGTTTTGTAGCTGTAATAAAATTCATTGTATGGTCTCTCACACACACCAAATGGTTTGCTTAATTCAGAAGTGTTACAATCATCTGGAACAAAGAGAGAATTCATAAGCTTTACCCTCCCCCGCAAAAATCACACAAACCTAATACTTTTCTCCTGAAAAGAAAAACAACAAATTAACAGTGACACCTTGCTTCTATTTTCAGAATGAATACAATAACCTGGACATGTAACCCTTGTTTCAGAAATAAATCAACCTCAAATTAAATATGTCCTGCCAATCTCAAGTTTCAGTATCCATGAAATCTGATAGTACATCATTTTCTGAGTATCTATCCAGACACATGCATACTTTAAGGGAATAAAAATGGCTGTACCGAGTTTAACTCAGAGTACTCAGTATTATGATGGATTCCGACTATGGACACAGTTAATATATTCACATGCTCCCACCATTAAGTGAGAAAGTCAGTTTTAGATTCCATTATGTTGTAAGTCCCAGGGTGAAATCCTGGCCACACTGAAGTCAATGGGAGTTTTGCCATTTACTTCAGTGAAACCAGGATTTCACACTTGAAGATATAGGTACAAACTCTACGCCATGGTGACAAAGGGCTAATGATAATAAACAATAGTAAAACTAACTCAATAAATACTTGACATGCATATAAACCTCAGTCCAGTAAAATAATTTAACCAATGAGACTACCATATGCTTAATGTTAAGATTGTATTTACATAGTTTACTAGATGGAGGCCGTAGCCCCCTTCATTCAAGGACTTCAATGTGCATCACAAATACTAAATACAGCAGTTAGAACTTGGTCCTGGCTGTATTTGAAATGAATGGCAAAGCTCCCAGTGACTCCAATTCAAGTAGAGCAGGTCATCAGCCTCACAACCTTTGTGTGACATAGCTGTAACTACACCTCTACCCTGATATAACGCGACCCAATATAACACGAATTCTGATCTAACGTGGTAAAGCAGTGCTCCGGGGGGTGGGGCTGCACACTCCAGCGGATCAAAGCAAGTTTGATATAACACGGTTTCATCTATAACATGGTAAGACTTTTTGGCTCCCGAGGACAGTGTTATATCGAGGAAGAGGTGTACTCCCATTTAACGCATTGGTATATTGAGGCTCGGAAACTTGTCGTGACTCAACTAGTCAGTGAAGGAGCTGGGAACAGCTTCCTAACACAGTTGTCTGTGCTAACCACTACACATACTACCTACCCAGCATCCTCTCTTTCACTTGTATTTATAAAGACAAATCATCGGATCTAATACAGAGAATGTTTTGACATTTTCAATGCTGAGGAAAGTGTTTGCACAATGAAATCTCTTATTATAACTGGGCAAATATGACAAAAAAATTTCACAAACACTCACTGGAACTTTAAATGAATGCACCTCAGCCTTGCTCACTGCCTTGTTATATTCACTTTCCATGATCAAAAGATGATCAAATAATTTTACTAGCCTGTTCACAGAAAACAAATTTCAAGGACAAATGTGTGATTATTCTCAGAAACCAAATGCTGAATTTTTACATGCAGATATTAGCACCGGGAGTGCTTGTGTTGATATCCAATAGGAGAGGAGAAACCGTACCATGTAATTCAGATAACCAATAGTATTTAAGAAACAGAGGGTAAATTTTTAAATCTAGGCTCAGCCACAGCCAACTATTCGCACTCAATAGAGTTTAAAATAGGGGGAAACCATTACATTTGAACAAAGTATGATGTGCTTATGAATATTCAATCAGTTGATTTTTTTTTTTTGCTTGTTTTAATTTGTTTTGAAATAACTTTACTGAAGGCAACCAGAATACATATCATTAACACATTTTAAAAAAGTTATATGGCATAAAACAAAATTCTGGAGAGATTCTGATATGCTTGCTTGCACTGAGTAGCTCCTCGCTTCATAAGTGGTCCTATTGATTTCAAAGTATCTGGTCCCCTACGAATTGCAAGGCGGTTTTTAAACCAGAGTTGATAGTTAATCTTTCATATTTCCATGAAAGCTCATCAACGTATTATATTTAGAAATGTGTCTGAGTGACAAAGTTCATAATCCAAACTTCTCCAGAGCTCATATGGCTTCAGATGAGGGGTCTGGTTCAAGCCCACCTCTAGGTTTAGTAAAAAGCTTAGATTAGTTACAATATCTATAATTTAGGTGTCTTGCCTACCTGAATAGAAGATTGTGGATTCATCATTGACTATTAGAAGTTGAGAGTTGTACCTTAATGTGTCTAAGGAAAATTATCTGTTGACTTGCATAAAGTATTGGATTTAATCTATAAAATTGTTGTCACAAAGTATGAATGACCTCTGTATAGGTAACATCCAAGCAAACAAACATACCTTTTTGTGTATAAATTTGCTAACTTTTAATGTTTTTTAACTCAATTAGAAGTGCTTTTTAACTTCTAATAGTCTGATACTGAATATGTCTGTTGCTTGGATGGTGTATTCCACTAATGATGTACGAAAACCTGTGCATCTGCTTATGCATCTGTTAAAACCCTTTAGAAAATAAGGCAGCTCTATACAAGCAATGGGTTGGTTACTGAAATAAGCGTTTTAATGTTTTTCATATTACCTTATCTCTTCCTTTTGCACAGAAATGACTATTGCTGAACAGCAGATAACATCTTCCTCTGAGTGTAAAGTGCTGGGGTGAATTCAAAAAGGATGAAATGCTTCAGTTCATTTGCCTCACTCCCTCACTCTTCTTGGGCTCAATTGCTTGCCAACGTACTGTAGGCCGTTATTGTGGTCATGCAATAACCAAAGAGATCTAGTGCTAGGTTCACCTTGATAAAGTAACTGGTGGAGACCTATCTGCATCAAATCTGGTGCATGTAGTACTATTCAAGAAAGAAAAGCAAACAGAAATATCTGACTCTTACCAGCAAAGGCAAGGTAGGTCAGGATGTCTCTCCATCCTTAATATGTGGTGGTGTGCCTATGGGTTACCTCAATCTCTAAAGAGTGATTAATTATCTTCTTTATGTACAGGTTTTTGACACAGCAGACTCCTGTAACTCAGAATGCACTTGCATTTGTCAAGTAACGTTAGTTTCTCTCAGGGTCCAGGCCTTGATTCAGCAAAGCACTTAAGCACATGCTTAACTTGAAGCATGTATGTAATGCCATGGAATTTGGGGGCCACATCCTGATCTCTGGAACTGCCATGGTTGTGAAGGCAGTATATATGCATGGGACTGAAGGTAATGGAATTTCATGGGTGTAAATGAAGACAGAATTTAGGTACTGATATTGGTTAGGTTAGTGGCAACCTGTGACTACTGTGATTCTAAGACCACCATGGTTACTAACTGAAGAAAACAGGTCTGTCTTTACTGTTCCCTTGTTTTCCCATCCAGATAGGGATTGTCTGAGTCTGACTTGTTTCTACAGTGCTGGTACAGTGTGGCTCTGATCATTGAGTAGAACCATTAGGATCGACAATAAGAAGAACAATTCTACTTTAAGGGGGCCTAAGAGACAGTCACAAAATATGCAGCTGAGCAATTATCCCTTTTGATGTACAAGACCAGTTCTGTACATGTGTAATTATCTGTTTGCACATTATGTAATGCAGTGGTGCAATTTAGATCCGGTTCTTTGAAATTTTGCATACAGCCTAATCATTTTTTTAACCTAGTATTAAAATAGAAATGATTCATAACCTTTTCTGATGACACCAGAACTGATTGTTAGTGCAAAAGTATGAGGCATAATTTCAGGTCCATATGGTCATCCATATATAAAGGCAACCATTACAATTCATGCATTTTCTTACTGTGGGATTGAGTGGGGCTATGCAGGGGTGCACTAGCAAAGTTCTCAGTGCACCTTGGGGGCCTACAATAGACTCTTCAACGTCCAACAACATCCAGTCTATCCCACACAACATATCCCTAGATCCTATAAATTCATTGCTGTTCTTCACAGAGGGAACCACACGGCTCAGAAGCCTGGTAATGAAGTCTCCAGTTTAAAGACTGGTCCAGTGGCTAGGGCGTTGGCCTAGGATTTAGGAGACTGACGTTCAATTCCCAGCTCCGCCACAGATTTCCACTGTAACCTTGGGCAAATGGCTTAATCTCTCTATGCCTTGGTTCCCCATCTGTAAAATAGGGATAATAGCTCTTCTTTACCTCACAGGGGCATTGTGAGGATAAATACACTAAAAACTGTGAGATGCTCAGATACTATGGTAGTAGGAATGATATAAATTCCACAGATCGAGTCGGTGATCAAATACACTGGCATGAATCTGTCTGATAGGTTTGAATTGCTCTATATGAAATGAATAGATGGGGTCTCAGACCAGTTCTTGTGCCTTCAGCTCATTTGGTGTGGAGACTGAACCTGTTCCCGAACTCCTAGATGTGGTCCTCCCATGGTCAGGCACAGTGGCAGAGGCTCTGTTGAATGTGAGAGAGAGAGAGAGAGCAAAAAAGAGCCATATAAGCTTGCATTGCTATGTCTTCCTGAATTATTATTATTATTTATTAATAATAATACCTAGTCACAACTTCAGTCATCTGGTGAGGCTGCCAAATTGGTACCTTCCCTAGTGCTAAGCCCACCCAAAAAAAATCTGTTTTATTGTTTTTGTTTATCTTTAATTAACCGAGTGGGAGTTTTTAGTTACAATTTTCTTGTTATAGTTGAAATAGCAAAGTAGCAGTCTGAACTAAGTTAATAAGATTTTGTTTTTAAAATTAAACGTATTTTATTTATTTAAAAAATGAAATGAAAGGATCTGATTTTGGCAGCTCTACAATGAAAGTGTATTAAATCAATTTTATCTATTTAATAGAAAACAGTTTACATGCCAAGTTCCAGCTTGAAGCAATGGATCTATAGTCCTCTGAAAAGCCTTGTTCATAATGAAATGACAGATGACCCTTAACTGTAATGTGATGTTATACCGTATGTCTTGGAGTATCAGTATATTCAGAACAACTTGGAACACACACATCTCGCCACCTCTACAGCTGTAGAATCTGTCTATTATCTAGGTTACTAATACCACAGTCAGCATTAGGAGTACTTGAATCAAGCAGCCGCATGAAGCCCCAAAGTGAAAGCTCATTCAGTTCCCCAAGAGAAAAGTCACTCACTACTTGTTTCCGCCCTCCCAAACGTAAGGTAGCAGCTTGAATATTGTCTAAGTGCACAAGCTTTTAACCATCTCGTGGCAGAGTTCCAGGGGCTTGTCATATGGTCAGTGAAAATCCCTGATGAAGTCTCTACCATCTTTGACTCCACTGATGCACTCTTGCTGGGAGATTCAAAATGTCTATGGTCAGCACTGGGAAGCATATGGACAGATTTTCAGAGTTGCTCATTCATGCATCTAATTTGCACATGCAATCATCAAGACTGAGGAGCTCTTATTGAAATTAGTGGCTGCTTTGTCTGAATAAGAGCGGAGTAAAATAAGAGGGCAGATTTCCAGTGTTTTGCGCACACCTGTTTCGTATCTGCACAAAATTTGATTGGCTATATGTATGTGGTAATATATGCATGAAAACCAAAGTCTGCAAGTGCCCTGGAATTTGTATGTATACAAGCAGAGGTTGTTAAAAATGTATGAGCACTTAAGAAAATTTAGACTTTGAGTAAGGACTTGAGGATTTTACCCTGGAAGTCTAGACATATTCTTGCTTTTGCTTAACATTCCAGTGAAAGCAAAGGATTGTTTTTCTTGTTTAATGTTGGAGAATTAACATAACAGCAACATACTAATGCATGAGAACCAGGACATGAATCTGACCATAAACAGAATGTGAAGCTAACCAATCTGGCATTCAGGCTAGATCCTGTTCCTTGCAGCCCTGTTGTGCTGGAGAAAGCAAAAGAAACAGCTTTGCCCTGTGTGAGCTACCATGCCAGCTGGTACACCACAGACACTGCCTGCTTCTTAGGGGATGTACCCAGCTTTCCAAGCTAGCTAATGTGTATGCTATGGGCATGAGCCAGCCAGGGATACACACTTTCCAAAGGAGTAGCCCAGTGCATGGAGTAGCAGGCTGCAGCTATTGCACTTGAACTGTCCTGCCAGCATCCCCACCACTAGTGTAATAGGATTTCAGACTCCTTGTCCAAGATGCAGGGCCGGCTCCAGGCACCAGCCCACCAAGCATCTGCTTGGGGCGGCGCCTGGAGGGGGGCGGCGCGGCGGGGAGCTCCGGCCCGAGAATGGGGCCCTGGCCAGGCTCGCCGCCCTCCCCCCGGTGCTCCGGCCGGTCGGGGAGAGCGGAGAGCCGCGGCGGGCTCGCCGCCCTCCCCCCAGCGCTCTGGCCGCCGGGGAGAGCAGAGAGCCCCGGCCGGGCTCGCCGCCCTCCCCCCGGCGCTCTGGCCGGTCGGGGATTGCGGGCCCGCGGCTGGGCTCGGCGCCCTCCCCTGCCACGTGGGGGGGAGGGAGGGCGGCTTTTTTGCCTAGGGCAGCAAAAAAGCCAGAGCCGGCCCTGCCAAGATGAGTCAAACAGCAAAAATGATGAAAAGTGCATGAGGCTTTTAAATTTCTTCTGGTTGTCATGATCTAAGGCAGCCTTGCAAAAATTGCTATAAAAATTCATCAGCCAAACATAACATCTACTCACCTGTGAGGATGGGAATGGAAAGCTAATTCTATTTTGCTCAAAACAAATTAATTTCAGTGGTAGTTAGGTGCCTAACATGCTTAGGTGCTTTTGAAAACCCCACTAGGTGCCTATGTGCTTTATACTTTTGTAATTCTGGCCTTAAATCACTTCTGAAAATGGGAGTCCGGAACCTGAGTCACTGAACATTGTAGCCAATGTTCTTGTTCATTATTTGTATTGTGGTAGCACCTAGAGGTGTCATTCAGGGATCAGGATCCCATTGTGCTAGGTGCTGCCTGTACTCTTATTCATTGGAATGGTTGAGAAAATGGTGAAAAATGCTTGTACCCCTTTTATTTTGAATTTTTCATTAAGTTTTGAAAACATTTGGACCAGCCGTAGTTATTAGCAATTCAGGGCAGGACATGTTTAACAAAAAATTGTCATCTTTCCAGTATCCCCTCAGGCTTCCCCTTTCAAATACCCACCCCCTATAACATGAATGTAAATAATGTGTTTATTAGCTAAGCGGCTCATAAGAAACATGGCTGGTCTATTTTTGCTTGTTGGGCATGTAATCATTGAATAAAATAACCACAGAAATTACAATAGTTAAGTCACTAGCTATATTTAAAGCTGACCTCAAATCTTTCCTCTAACAGAAATACCACTCTGATCACTTCTAAAGCTTTAGAGACCTCAACCTACAGTGTTTTCCATTTTTACCACTATGTGCTGTTATCTTATGTCATGGTATCTTTCCTTATGTACATTTTATTTATATCTTGTTGGCAAGATAAGCACTCTTGTTTTTGAAAGCCAGGGCTATATTATCAGCTGGCTGAAATCAGACTAACTGAGCTACATCTGATATAAAGATCTTAAATGAATCAATACAATCTTCACCTCATGAAATGCACAATTTTTCCTTATGTGTTTTCATGCTTCCTAAGATGTGTCATGTATTAAAATCCACAGCTGAGCTAAACTTTTTCTCCATCCCTCCACCTCCCACATTTTGTGGTTCTGATTCTCCCTTCAAGGCACCAGTGGAGGTCTGGGGAGAAATCTTGAGAGCTTTTGAAGAATTGTAATACGTTTTCTATTGCATTTTTATTTTTAAACAAAACTTTTAAAGCTTTTTTCTTTGTGTGAAGCAAGTAAAGCTGATCATTAAAGGCTTTATTTGTCTGAAATTTCCCATTTTATTATAAGAATCTTAGTAACATTCAGTGATATTTCATAGCTTTCGGCACCTTACAAACATTTTGAGCAACACTGAACTTTGATTCTTTTGAGATTCCTTTGTTAGTAAGCAGCTTCTATCTAATGGCTCAATCCTGCATCTGTTAGTCAGTGACGGGAAGTTTTGCTTGACTAAGGTGTCTGCTACAATATTAAGACCTCATCTTGCAAACTTGTCCTACTGGTTTATAATATTTACTACCGTGAGTAGTCCCATTGTAATCGGTGCAGATACTTACTACTGGGTGCAGAGCTTTCTAGCATGGGTAACCCTATCGATTACAAGAGTAAGCATTTGTAAATTCTAGCCCTCAGTCTCAAACACACAAGAAAGTAAAAAGCAGCAAGTGCTTTTAAATATATGACAAACTTTTCGGAGAGATTAACATGCATTACGTTGTTGGTTTAGTTTCACTTCCTCATTTCATCCACATCTGAAAAGTTAGCTATTCAGTGTTTCAGATAAATACAATGAAATTTGATCACTAGAACTAACAGAGACAGCTTAGCTAGCTGATCTGCTCCATCCCCCTATTGTCAGGTCACAATTCCCTCCTTCTCCCCCCCCCCCCCCCCCCCCCGCCCCAGCTTTCCTTAGGTTTGGGAGACAGCAGTGGACTTGTGGGAAGATTTCTGCCGAGTTACAGTAAAAGATTTTCTGTAATGGTATGGCCCCACCATCCAGAGGCTGATCTAATCACAGCACCAAAGGGGGACACTGGTGTTGGAGACATGTCAGTTTCACTGTCTACGCAATCAGTTTGAGAAGGAAGGAGCCTCTGACAATGGGCAGATTAATAATAATAATAATACTTTTAAACATCTCTGATGATGATACATTCCTACACTGTGTAATTGGGTTTGATTTATGCAAATATGTGAATGATCATAGCCCAAGTTTTCACAGATAAGTGGTGTCACTTTCATTAAGAATTTTAACATACCAGATGGCAGAATTCATTTATTCAAAGATATGTCTGTCTATCACTGTAGTATTTAGCTGAAATAAAAATGTCTAAGACATTTGATTTACCTCCCTGCAATAATCTGGTTTTTACCCTGCTAGTTACTCAGGTTGCACTTTCAAACCCATACAACTCAAAGGCAAAATTGGACAAAAAGGCAGTACCTGCCCCAAATTGCCTACAATCTAAGTATAAGGCAACAGCCAACAAACAGATACAAGAAACAATGAGATGAAACTGACTTCAGCATGTAGGGCTGCAGGATTAGCTTGATCTTACAGTGAAATCAATGGAAGTTTATCGTTAGTGTTTAACTGGACTCTAATAGTATATTAGACATGATGGTGAAGGATCCAGTCCTGCAGCCCCTGCTCACTTGAATATTTCCACCGATATCAACGAGTAAGGGCTGCTGGATTGGACCTTGCTGATTCATTGTGGCACTTCAGTACAATGGAATTTAGATTTGCCATTCTGGATCAGAGCCCTGGTCCATCGAGTTTGGGACCTTGTCAATACCCTGCAATTCAGAGAAAGGTGAAAACCACCAATAATTCACCCTATCAAGTGTGCAATATTATACACGAGCGGGTGGGGGAAGTCCTCTAATCTTTACTAAACTGTATAAAATTTCTACACGAATAAGGAAACGTTGGTCTAGGTATTATTGTTACTATTTACAGTTAGATTTTTCCTTTCTTTTCCCTCGTCTCAAAATGCATGTGCCTTGTCCAGAGAGAGAGAGAGAGGTATTTCTTTCCCCGCACTAGTATGTACATAGTTAAAACTTAAGGACAAATGTTCCATAAAACCTTGCCCAACTCTTTGTGAATTCCCTGCATAACTCACACATGCATCCTCTAACTTTAGCTAGTCCATGCTCCGAAGTTGTAATTTGCCCTCCAGTCTTTTTACAATCTTCGAGGTGGCAATTAGCTCAAGAGATGCACTTAGAGCTTTGCCTTCAATTACAGATTCCCTCCATCTCAAGTTATGTGCTGTGCTGTCCTATGCTAATTTGTGTTTCTTTTTGCATGAAACATTGATCTGAATTCTTCACTGGTTCCCTCATTATCTGAGTCTGAGTCTGTCCCATGCTTTACACTCATGGGTGGGGTGATCTGGAGGCTTTATCTCTTGCCAGTGCATATGGTAGTGCCTGTAGGCAGAATCACTGAAGCAAAAGAAAAATCATACGACTAATACTGACCATTTGTATAGTACTTTTACATCTATAGACCTTGAAGTGCTTTACAAAGATGAGTAGCCATTGTTATCCCCGTTTTACAGATGGCAAACTGAGGCTCAGAGTGGAACTGCACTGCCAGGGAACCAGGAAAGAGTTAGCAGGGGACAGCTAGTGTGGAGGCACAGAAGTCCTGAGGATGCACCCTGCCCACTTTTCCATGAGGGGGGTCAAGCTTCCAAGGGACGGTGTGGGCAGGACTACTGAGAGAAGATTATCATGAAGCTTCTCTCTCCTGTATGTCAGTTAATTGTTTGGTTTTTAACATGATTGTTAGCTCTCTTTATATAAGTTGTATTTAGATTACGAATCTCACCATTTCCAGAACTAAACTACATTTCTTCTACTTAGCTCAAACAGTTCTTCCCACACCCACATAGACGCCCACTCTCTCACACATACATGCAAGGCAACTTTAAATATTTAGAAGGCACTCAGATGTTACAGTGATGGGTCTTATCGAGATAGTTGCCTAGAATGATGGATTAGGCCAACTATGATGTTGCCATGAGATAAAATCCTGGACTATTCAATATTCTGAAACATTCAGAAGATATTCCTGAATATTCAAAAGATGCTAAAACATTTCTTTCTTCACCCCAGCAATATGCTGCTCAGTTCAGAGGTTGCAGGGACACAATACAGTAGATCACCTTTTCATTTTATCCTTCACCCCCCAAATGTATGCTCTTGTATATTAAGTATCCCACTTGTAAAGTTAAAGTAGCTCATAAAAGTGTTATGTGAAAAGTCAAAACGTACATGAGAATTGTTACATTTTCTTTGTGTGACCATAATGAGGTTATTTATGGTAGATGGAGGCAGTGTTGTAGGAAAGATTAAAGGTTTTCATAATAAAGGAAAGCAAGAGCTCAGGAACTGGGTGCCTCCTAGCAGCAGTGGCTCTCAAGACAGGATAAATCACCCAAGTAACCATTAAAACTTCAAGAAGATTGCTTGTAAACCTCCAAGCAATGCCAATAAAGCATATTCCTTGCCATACAGCAGTCCATATGGTGGGGCTCAGCAGTTTTTCAAAACTAAGGGCTATTCACAATTTAACCCTACTGTCTTTTTTTCCCCCCGTAGGGTGAAGTGCCAATGAACCACTATCAAGTCAATGCAATCCTTAAATTTGGAGGGAGCAGGGAGGGGGTGAGAAATCATGGAAAGCAGACTGCAGTTTTATGCAAAAAGTTAACTTCTCAGGAGATGGTGCTCTGAAGAGAGTGGAAATGTTCTAGGATTCCCATGTTCCAAGAATCAGCACTATTTCCCAGTAGGGCTGCTCGTGCAGATCTCCCACCATGAAGAACACGAGAGACACATTTTTACTGGCTAACAGGAAGTTAGGGAAATATTTCAAGACCCCTCTGGGCTCCAGTTCGTTTGCATCTTAAAAAGTCAAGTCGGATTGGGTATGACTTCCCATCCCTTTCGCTCCAAAAGGCCGCCAAGGCAGTGAAAACTGCAATAAATCACAATTTAGGCTTAAATGTGGCATAATCTGTTATAAAGCAATTGGGTGGGACAAAGCCTGAAGTCCTTCCTCAGATTTTACTCAGGTAAAAATCTCAGGGTCAAAACCTGTGGACTTTATTCCATTCTTATTCTGCCCTCACGCAAGCAAATTTTAAATTTGGCCTTCAAGATTTTACCCTGGGAGTTTTACCTGAAAAAGGACTGAGGAAAATGGAGTAAAAATTAGTATGGAGCAATGTGAGTTTATGCCAACTAAGAATCTGGGCCAGAATTCTCGGCTCTCTGTGAGCTAAGATCAAGTGTAGTATCATGGGGCAGATTCTGAGATCCTTCCTCAGTTGTTTTCAGTCCTTACTGAGGCAAAACTCCCTAAGAACTGCCTAAAAGGCAAATCTTCATACATTAGTTTTATAAAATCATCTAACAGGTTGGGTCAAATCTGTGAAGGATCCTAATTCTAAAGGCTATTGTCTCTTTGGGGTAGTGGCTGTCTTTCTCTGTGTTTGTATAATACCCAGCAAAATGGGGTCCTGATCCCTGTTTGAGGGCTGTAGATTCTAGTCAAATAATAATGATTAAACATGAATAACACCCATATATGCAACTCAAATATAAAATAAATATTCAGCTTTCAGGAAGTGTTTTACCAGTAGAGGTCATGGTTTTATGAAGGGAATTCCTCCATTACAGGGCCTAATTCTCCTTACACCAATGCTAGTATTAAACACTAGTGTAAGTCCATTAGGCTAGAACTTCAGCTGGGGTAAACCCATATAATCCTAGTGACTTTAACACAGTTGCTCTTGATCTGCACTGAAGTAAGGGACTGATCTAATACCCTTTGGAGGCAATGGGAGTCTTTCCAGTGACTTCAGTGCCCTGTGTGTGAAGAGAGTCAGGTCCAAAGTGCCTACGCGTGTTTATAAAACACAACTCAGTATGGACTCAGATACAACCCTTAGATACCACAGTGAGGAGTGCTATAGAAAATAGTAAAGGCCTAGCTTTCCGAGGTAATGAACATCCACAACTCCCGGTGAAGTCAATCAGAGAGATCAAGTGTGTGAAGTAACATATTTTACTGGATCAAAGATCTTACCTCACCCACCTTGTCTCTCTACAAAAACACTGCATACCATGATCTCCGTGGAAGTTCCCATGCCCAGCACCTCTGGAATTTGGGACTGAAGATGATGGGTAGATAGGCAGATAGAGACCGAATTATGCCTCTCCAAAGGGTGAGCATTACTGAGGAGAAGAAGTATCAGTGCCTGGAGGCATTATGCCTCAGCAAATGCTTCCCTCACTGCAGGCATCCCAGCTCAGAAGTGCCCCCACAGATGCTACTCTGCAAGGCAGGCAAGCAGCCCCTTTCCTTAGTACACTGGAATGCTGGGATATAGACCCTACCAGCCCCGTGAGCTTTATCCTGAGAACTGTGCTGTCTCCTCTGCAGCTCCACCAATGGAAGTA
This sequence comes from Trachemys scripta elegans, assembly GCF_013100865.1. Taxonomy (NCBI): domain Eukaryota; kingdom Metazoa; phylum Chordata; order Testudines; family Emydidae; genus Trachemys; species Trachemys scripta. The sequence continues at coordinate 14,835,378 of NC_048309.1, forward strand.
ATGGTAGGAGCACTGATGTAGCCTGTCCACCACCATTTTATCCCACTTATTGGTCTATGATGGGATTTTCTGCCATTGCTTCCACAGGTACGATGGGAGATTTTAACCAAAGGCTTAGCATAGACAAGGATTGTGCGGATGCAGTGGGTTTGTAAATGGTTTTTTTATGCCCTTTCCCTATCAGTATGCCATTCCAGGGGTAGCCATCATGTACCCCCATATATTATTAATTAAAACCACCATGTAATCCCTAAAAGTTCCACTGATAGAGTCAGTCAGAGAACAGGATTTAAATGGAGCAAATTAATGGGTATTAGGAAATCAAGCAAAGAGTGAGGAAAACGTTGCCCGACTGCACGGGTATTTCTCTTCTGCTTTTTTCACAAATCTATCTACTCCCAACACAATATTTGATTTTTAAATGACATGCCCTTTTGAGGTAGCCATCTCATTAGCAGACCAGTACCAGTCAGCAATCCATCCAGGAATGCCCCTGAGATGTCAAGTTAACATGGAAATCTTAACAAGGACACAGAAGATAACTGCACTATTGCATTTCCATTTTATGGCAGCTTTTTATATTCCGTAGTAGGCTTTTCTGAATAAAAATGAGACAGCCTTTTAAGAGTCCTTTTTATTATTTGCATTTGGCAAAAACAGCCTTAATGAGCTGTTAAGAGTCATCCCTCGTGTCCTATTGTTGGAGATGCATGGGAGCCTGTAAAGTGTTGAAAAGCCAAAAGACAATTTATGATCCCTGATGCTATCCCTTCCTGAGACAATTCTTCAGAAAGGAAGATATTTGGGGGCTAGGAAGTCCCACTATTTAAATGCATGAGTAACTTTTACTGGAGTCAAAACTGGAGTTTAATTTCATTTCAAGCTGTTAATGCTGTCTGTATTTCACTGGCGATGTTACAGAAAAGTGTGTGTGTCACATTGATTCAAGTATGCAGACGCATTAGAAAACAGGAAAGATGATTCAGTTAAAATTCACTTTTTATTTCCAGTAATGAACATATTCCATCACTGCAAGTAGGAATTAATCATCTTATAAAAATGTGGATTTTGATTAGAATGGCAACAGTGTTTGCTATCTGGAGGATGTGAACCCTTTGTCATCAGTCTGATTAGTTTGGTGCACATAGCTCTATAATATGTAATGAAGTAACAATTCACTGGCATATGGGCCAGCCGGGTTGTCCAACACAGTGGGGAAATTTTAAACAGAAGGGAGTTTCACAAGCTTAATGCAATGGACACACGTCTGACACGTTACATTCTTTTCTCTTTGAAAATGGACTGGAGACAGTGAGATGTCTGAGGTGTTTGTTATTGACCGGAGGTGCTGAAAAGACAATCAAATATTTGTGGCAAAGGCAAAGACCTTGGATTTTATCATTGACCCATCACAAGGAAAAAGCAAATAGTGTATTAATTTTGTTGTCTGTTACTAAAGATGACAACTTTCCCCAGTCTCAAGTATTGATCTCCATCAGCCTTTACCAGATTAAATACTGTAACTGAATGAAGGCTCTGCTTGTCTATTTGACAGTAATTAAGTGATATTGTCACTGTCTCAAGAAAGATCTCACCCAATGAGTTACTAAGCTATTGAAATCTTTCCTGTTTTGATGGAGCTGTGTTAATGTTGACTATTAAAGCATGTAAGGTAAAAATAAGGTTAAAATGATGTTTCAGCACAAAGACTTTTCTCAGCTTTGTTAAATATATCTAAATTATAAGGAACAAGCTATTATTATCTTCTAATGTTGTCTATGTGGGTGGGGGTTAAGTGTATTATGCTTCTAGTGAGCTAACTAGCTCATGCTCATTACCGTGATATCTGAGCACAGAGATACTGCTTTCTCCTTGGGAGCAATATGTGGAAGGGAAATCTGAGGTTGGAAAAAAGACATTTAAATATTTAATTAGTTCTTCATGGCAAAACTTGATATACTGACTGGCAAGAAAACACAAAGTACTTCCAGAGATGTCTGAGGCATGATAGTGAAACGATCTCTGCTGTGATAGTGCAGCAATTCCGAAGTATTTCCATCCCACTCTTTGATCTGATACCTTTTTTTAAAAATCAGTTTAAAGGTACTCACAGATGCAGAAGAGTGTGGGGCTGCTAAGCAGAGCTCCTCTGGGAACGGAGCTGTATAGTCTCTCTCTCCTCATGTGCATTCACTAGTTCTTGGTGCCTCCATTTTTTGGATGGATTTTTGAATTCATCTGGAGGTCTAGCGGCTCAGCCCCATTGCAAATCAGACCCATAGGATCCAGCTGGGTTCCCATAATTAGCACCTACTTCTAATCATTTAGGTTGAAGTAGGTAGCAGTGACTCTACACAAGAACAAATGACTCCAGCCATTTCAACCCCAAAATGTTCTCTCCTTCGTTGGAGGTTTTTAAGGCCCGGGTTGACAAAGCCCTGGCTGGGATGATTTAGTTGGGAATTGGTCCTGCTTTGAGCAGGGGGTTGGACTAGATGACCTCCTGAGGTCCCTTCCAACCCTGAGATTCTATGATTCTATGACTTGGGGGGTCTGATCCAAGGCCTACAGAACTCAATGGAAAGGCTCTTATTAACTCCAAAACCCACTGAAGCAGACCCCGATTGTGCCCTTGTAGGCACAACTGGGAGGTGAGGAGAAGATGCAACACCCCAGAGGAAGCAGTGGGGTGCAGTATACTACCCCCTGCATGGTTGTCCAGCTGTGCTAATACTTGCATGGATGGGTGGAGCTAAGGCCCCAGCTCCTCCTTGTTCCCTTTGAGGGGCAGACTAACACGGCTGCTACTCTGAAACAAGGGAGGAAGGCGGAAGCTCGAGAGAGTAGAAACCGGAATACTGTCTGGCTTTCAGGGCACTTGCAAAAGGGCCAACCAGAATTTTGCTAAAAGTGTACACAGTCTAGTATACATTTTGCTTTTGATCTAGTTTTGCCAATCCATGGCATACCCTTCAATTTATTTTCATTTACATTACAAAATGTATTTGACAATAGAATGCAGTTATTTTCCGTGTAATATGATTCCATTTCTTTTACCAGTGCACATAGGTTATTATTCACAGGATGAAGTACTACTTGGCATTATTAAAGGTACAAGAATGGGGCACTACACTTTATTCGTGTCCTATTGTGAAGCATGATAAAGGGCCACACCCTGCAGTGATTGGTCCCATTGATTTTAACCCATGCCAGACTCTTATTTTTTCAAGCACAGTTATATTTTCCAAGGTTCTCATTGTTTGCCTTTATATTCAGAAATCTCCTGCAATTTTCGGGCCTGGCTGTGATTGACTGGTGTAAATACATAGTTGAAGTCAGTGCAGGGACATTGGTGTAAAACTGGTCAGAACAGGCTCTCTTGTCTTGAAGAACTGTAGAGCCCAATGGGAATGTGAACCAAAATGGGTGGCTTGTCAAAGTTAAGATAACAATTCTTCTCTGAATTGAGTAGCCCACTGAGGATCTAGAGTCAGGCTCATAAGCTGAATTAGTGAATTTGTTATTTTTGTTTGAAAGTTTAAAAAAAAAACGGACACACAAAATGTCTTTCCCACACCTAGTTTAATGCATTCCACAGGCCAAAACCTGCTCAGGCCTTTCTGGGCTCTTATTCAGGCAAAATTCCCATTGGAACGATGTTGTTTGTAGGCAAAGTCAAGGTAAACTGGAGGAGGCTCAGTGGCCAAAACTGGTTCCTGTGCTCCCCCCTCTATTTCTGACTATTTGGTTGGTAGCTCTGTGCAGCTATTGAGCCACCCCAGTCACCCCCTTCCCCATACTATGGAGCCCACCTATAGAGCACAATGAGTTGTGGACAACCCCTGCATCATGGGCTCTCCACTTGTCCTCCCTTCCTGCAAATCCGTTCTGCTGCCCTTCAGGGCTTGTATCAGACTGCACTGAGGAGAAGCAGGATGTGGGTGTGTGGCTGTGATGGGGTTTAGCCTGAATAAAAACAACAGGATTCAGCCTCATATATCGGGCCCTACCAAATTCACAGCCATGAAATATGCGTCACAGACTGTGAAATCTGGTCTCCCCCTGTAAAATCTGGTCTTTTATGTGCTTTTACCCATACTATACAGATTTCACGGGGGAGACCAGTGTTTCTCAAATTGAGGGTCCTGATCCAAAAGGGAGTTGCAGAGAGGGGTCACAAGGCTATTTTAGAGGAGTCACAGTATTGCCCCCCTTACTTCTGCGCTGCCTTTAGAGTTGGGCGGTCCGAGAGCAGTGGCTGGGCACTCAGCTCTGAAGGCAACGCCCCACCAGCAGCAGCGCAGAAGTAAGGGTGGCAATATCATACCATGCCATCCTTACTTCTGCGCTGCTACTAATGCCGGCTCTGCCTTCAGAGCTGGGCTCCCAGCCAGCAGCAGCCGCTGCTCTCCTGCTGCGCAGCTCTGAAGACAGCACCGCTGCTAGCAGCAGTGCAGAAGTAAGGGGGGCAGAACCATAAACCCCCCCGTACAATAATCTTGCAGCCCCCCTCAACTCCGTTTGGGGTCAGGACCCCTACAATTACAATGCCGTGACATTTCAGATTTAAATAGCTGAAATAATGAAATTTACAATTTTTAAAATCCTATGACCATGAAATTGACCAATATGGACCACAACTTTAATAGGGCCCTACTCATATAGTGATGTGTTTATTGTCTTGGAGGAAGTGGGGGGGGGGGAATTGCACATTTTTAAAAATGGTCCATAGGGTCTGCTACTGTTCCCATTTAAGGCAATGGCAAAACTCCCTCTGACTTGCATTGGGGTAAGATTGGGCCCAAAATCAGGTAAACAGTGCCATGTTGTTAATATCTGAACTGATAGACCAAAGCGTGCCCGCAATCTGTTACCCATAGTGTACTGCATTTTATCTCAGCTGCTTACTCCACACAACACAGCCTGGCACAGTAAACAGATTAGTGTCCTTGGGCCAGATCTTTGCTGGTATAAACTAGTGTTACTGGGTCCATGGAGCTATGTTGACTTACACTAGCTGAAGACCTGGCCTCTTATTTTGATACCTTCTGAGTTCTGACTGCCAAAGTTATTCCTGCTTGAATTGTTTTTGTGTGACCACAGAAGGAAAACTTTCCAAATACTCACCCATATGCTGTATATAGAAATGAAACATCTCATCGCTGGATTTACCAATCAATTCAATATTTTCTGAAATCACATTCCTCATTTTCTTTCCTATTCTGAAATCGGCCGAAACGGCCAAAAATGAAAAGACCATAAAGTGCAACTGGGCTGTGAAGTAAAATGTTAATGTTAAGGGAAAGGATTATTCTATTAACTTGTGGAACAAAGCTTTCCTAGTAAATGTTGTATTCTGCTATGCATTGAGTTCTTTTGTCGACTTTACAGCACAAATCACACTGTTCCTGCGTGCTCATCCACCGCAGTATTCTTTAATGCTTAACTCGGTGACCTCACAAAAATAATTGGTGTGAAGCAAATTTACTTAGCCCTCTGCCTTTATTTGCTGACTGAATGGCTGAGAGAATTGTGCATATTGTTTATGGAAATGAAGAGGGAGAAAAGAAAACAGAATGCTAGTCTACAGATAAAGATGGGCCCATGTGTAGATGAAAGAAACTACCATTGTGACATAGGTTTGCATCTCTCCTTACACTTCTGGAAAAATAGATTAAATAACTTATATAAATATAGATATACTAGTACAGTTGCAAAACAACTTATTGACTGTATCTTTCAAGATCTGGGAAATATGTTCTCATTGCAGTGGTTTAAAATAGTTAACTAGTTAATACTTAACTTTTTACAAGATCATTTTTAAGTAAAAAAAAAAAAAAGTCTTAATGAGTTTTTTAAAATACAGAGTGAACTTTCCCTAACAGTTTCCCCCAGACACAAAGATAATACATTATATATTAGAAGAATCCATAAATTCTCATCTCATTTACAACAGATGTAAATTAGGAACAACTCCATCATAGTCACATTTGAATCCATTTAAATTTATACTTGTAAAACTGAAATCAGAATCCGGACCATTGTCTTTGGGACCAACACTTTTTCTGTGCTGTTATGCTGATAAATTTGTAACAATGTCCATGGCAAATCTGGATTTGTCCATTTATTTTGAGATTCTTTAGATGAGACCAGCTAAAAGGCAAACCAAAGAAACCATGTATCAGAGGGGTAGCCGTGTTAGTCTGAATCTGTAAAAAGTAACAGAGGGTCCTGTGGCACCTTTAAGACTAACAGAACTTTTGGGAGCATAAGCTTTCATGGGTAAGAACCTCCCTTCTTCAGATGCAAGACACTTCTTCTTGCATCTGAAGAAGTGAGGTTCTTACCCACGAAAGCTTATGCTCCCAATACTTCTGTTAGTCTTAAAGGTGCCACAGGACCCTCTGTTACTTTTTACAAAGAAACCATGTTTATTAGCCTGATTATTTTTAAAAATCTTCTTTAGAATCAAACTACATATTTTGTCATATTGTGATGAATGTATTGAATCATTTTGCTTGGTGTGCATGTGATATTATGTATAATACAACCTAAGGGGACAAAATAGCTTCAAGAGATTAGCTAATGAGAATTAAACTATGCGTTTCAGAAGGTGTTGTTAGCATATTTTTCATCAATACTATACTTAACAGCGACTACCTAGCAGGAAATGGTATTTAACCTCTTGTTTTAGTGTAACGAGATTACTTTGTGTGCTTGTGTTACATTCCATTCATAAAGGCTCACCTGTGTCCAGTTAATTAGATTCACTAGTTGGCTTCTTCATTTTAAAGTTTAACAAAATGCATTTGCAACATTTGCATTCATTAAGGATTTTTTATTTGTTTTCTCAATTAAAGGGCATATTTACAGCAGTGTGAAACATAGTGATTTGAGAATTATAGGGGTTTGTGTGAACATTTTATCTGATTTTTGACCCATGTGGTTTTTCACCCCCTCTGAGATTCAAATAAACCTAACATTTTGAAGTGAAGGTCAGCTGAAATAAATGAGCTTTCCCTGATTTTGAGTCAAAGTCCTGTAAAACTATATTTTCACTTTATTTTGCTATAAAGCTTTGGGTCACCCTGGATTCTTTTGCATTGTGACCTATATTTTCTCAAAACTCATCCCAAATTTTATCAAAAGGCCCATGAATTTTGACAGGTTACTGTTTGAAGAACCTGCTCTGAATTTTGAATAAATCAGGTGAGGTTTGTGTAATACGTTTTGAGTTCAACATTTTGTATGGCCCAAGTGATATTTCCGTTGAACATAGAGCTATACTTCCTCCTCTGCCACCCACATGTAATATGAATCTTTTCTAAAATAACATTGTAAGCTCTGGCCCATGTCTTTTATTTGTTCTGTGAAGTGACCATCATGCTTTTGGTCACTGGTATAAAGAAGAAATAATAGTAAGGAAAGTTAAAAGAAAAAGTAAACCTCACAAACAGCTGCATGCTGTTTGGCAGAGAATATTAAGGTGAGTGTTCCAAGAACAGTGTTGGCAGCATCTCATTCCACCTCCAATGTGCTTCCACAAGAGCCTTAAAAATAGAGGGTTTGTTGTTTTTTGTTTTTGTTTTTTTGGTTATCTGTAAAAAAAATGGTTTAGCTTTTCTAGAAAAACAAAACAACAAAAAGTTGTGTACCACTCAACTGAGACGTGCCTGATTTTTAGTAATCGAGTTGTAACTAAACCGTTCTGCTGCTTGACAGTACAATGAGCATAGCATACCCCTAGCAATATCAACACAGCAGCACAAAAAACATGCCAAATCTCTCTTTCACCCACCCACCTTCCTTTAACTTCCTTCAGTATAATCCTTAACCTTTGTTTTCTGTTGCACAAAAAAAAGTGCTAACTTTATAATAAGAATGAGCTGTAAAGACATGTTTTTTCAAACCAAGATTGCATGGCTACCCCTCTCATAAAAATACTTGTTTTTCTTTATGACAACAGGAGAACTGCAGCTAAAATGCATTGGACTGTCTGTTTCTTTAAGAAGGTATTGTCTCTACTCTGAAGATAATGTTGGTTTCATGTAATATAGCTGATGCCATGTTAATTGCCCCTGATTAGTGAATAAAGGGGCCTAAAATCCTATCAGAAGGCCATAGTACAAGTATGTGACTTAACTCTTAACATAGTATCTAGCAATGGTTACAGTCCAACTGTCACTAAGTATTCACAGATTGGTCTTAGAAAATGAGTTATAAAACACATTGCGGGGTATAATTTCAGCCAGGCTCCTACCTGGCATCTACTTGTGCCTGAACTTCATGGGTGCAAACAACTTTCAAATAGTCTAAGGGCACGTCTACACTACAAAATAAAGTTGACTTAACTTACATCAGCATATAGCCATCGCAGTAATTACATCGCTTGTGCATGTTTACACTTTGTATCTTGTGTCGGCAGTACATGCCCTCACCAGGAGAACTTACACCAATTGTATTCTCCGTGTGGGGCATTGGGGGATGGCTTCTGAAAGTCAGCAACAGTCAATGTAAGCAACACAGTGTCTATACTGACACTGCATCAACCTAACTACACCATCAACATTGACTCTATGCCGGTCGTGGAGGTGGAGTTAGTAAGTCAATGTAGCGGGTGAGTTATGTTAGCGGAAGTGAAATTTTAGTGTAGACACTTAGAGTTAGGCCAACGTAAGCTGTCTTGCATCGACCTAACTCTGTAGTTTAGACTATGGCTAACACCCAAATGCATGCTAATGTCAGATTTGGCCTTAATGGGTATTATGGGCCAGTGCTGTCACTTGTGTGTTCGCAGCCATTAAGCTATTTAAAGGGTGCATGGAAAAATTTGCAACAGAAGTTTGCACCAGGTGTAACCCACATGCCTTCTGGGTGTGGTGTTGGGTCCCATGTAGTGGCACCAAGACCACTTAGCGAGAGAGATAAAATGAATCAGCTCTACAGCCTTAGCTTAGCCAGTTGGCTTTTAGCTCATGTGGGAGAGGCTCATACATTTGGTTCCAGAGGTCCCAGGTTCGATCCAGCCCACCAACGACCGGGGTCTGTCGGTGTTATACAGGCATAAGTTTGTGCACGTGCAAAATTGTATGCTCACAAGTGTAGGGTAAGGGCTATACATCTCAGTATCCCTCCCTTATTTTGTGTGTTTGGTGGTGTCTACAGCACCTGGGTTCCTCCTTCTGTGTAGTTTAAGGAGAGGCAAAAGCATGGAAAAGCCACAAGAGATGTGTGTCAAAGAAGGAGACGAATAACACATCAAATCAGCGTGTGCTCCCCTCTTTGCAGTCTAAACAAATAAAAGCAATGGATTCATTCAGGCTACTCAGACCAGTTCCATGAACTAAACCCTCTGCCGTCTATGCCCTTGTTTTCAGTGCTTAAAAAAAATTATTTTTGCCTAACGATAACTAACATATGCAAGCTAAACCAAGGTAAAAACACCATGAAGACTGGGCCGTTTTTTCCCCCACATGGTAAATTCACTGAGGTCAATCCCTGGAGGAGGCAGAGGGCTGGTTTTACTTCACAGTAACACTGAAGTGCCTAGTCTTTATTGTGTTGTTTACCATGGGATTGTTCATGCACATCAGTTACCCTAAGCTAAAAAATGCACATTTTTAGCAGTGAAGACAAGGCCTCTGATTTCCATTGGCGAGGTCACCAAGCACTGTGGAGGCCCAGAAGCCAAAAACAGAATGTTAGGTCTACTGCCCATGCTGTAATTAATGGGAAGGGATGAAGGGGAGAGCTGGATGAATTATGGTGGAAGGTGCCCTCCCTGTACATGGCCAGGGCTTCATGGGGATGGAGGTGGTGGGGGTGAGGGTTGTGGATCTTCTGCCTCGTATTAGGCTTTGACTATTGCATTTAAGACACTTTCACAGCCCCTGAAGAGCAAGGAGAGCACATAACTCAAAGGCCATGCATTTAAACCCCCAGGAATTTTTCACTACTATTTTCCCCATCCATATATATTTGGATTTGAGAGGGGAACACGGGCACCAAAGTTATCTAATGGCTATAGGCAGGGTGCTCCACACTGAAAGTCATTGACCAGGATTGTAGCCAGTTTGTAGTAACAGCAGAACTGCCCAGACAGGTAATTAACACCCAAGTAACAGGATTATTCACTTCACAGGGATATTTGCATTTTAGATTTGCAATATTCATAGAGCAAAATGTTCCTGTTAGGAAACCTGCATTTGAATATCAGCTTCTCCCTTTATCTTAGCTGAGTTATAGCAGCCTAGTAGCTTGAACAATGAAAGAACCTGAAGCAACTGTGTGATATCCTATTTGCTATAGTTCTCTTTCCTCCACAACAAGAAAAAAACAGAGCCTGAATCTCTTGGAGGAATCTGCTTGCTGAATAGAAGAAATAAATCCTAAAGCAGTAAGTATGTAGTGATTTCCCTAAAGTCACCCAAACATCATGTTCTGAGTTAAGAGTACTGGTGTTAGTGTATTGGTTCTCTGATATGGCATGATCAATACAGCACAACTGGTGGTTTCAATTAGAGTGAACTTCAGAAGAGCAAAGTAATGAATTCTCTAATCTGTGCTGGCAATGGGTGACTTTAAAGAGATGTGTGAGGCAGATGAACATGTCTCAGATTATTTTTATCAACATTTGAAGGAGACGTAGAATATAGGCACAGCAAACACTGATAGACACACATAGCACAGCTACAAATCTATACAATTGAACACTAGCTCTTTAGAATCCCAGAAGTATGCATGCATCCGAAGAAGTGGGCTGTAGTCCACGAAAGCTTATGCTCTAATAAATTTGTTAGTCTCTAAGGTGCCACAAGTACTCCTGTTCTTCTTTTTGCGGATACAGACTAACACGGCTGCTACTCTGAAAGAAGTATGAAAGATTTCCCCCTCAATAGAACCTTGCCCTGAACTTAATTCCTTCTCACGAGGACCAAGGGAATAATTTAGAAAAGACTAATCATATATGTACGAATGTTCCTCAGGGAATGTCCTGCACAGCCGTCCAACACAACGTGAGGAAATGTGACATTGTTAAATACTAATGTAAGATCAAGAAAGTATACCAAGTAGGTGAATTTTCAGTAAAAGCTTCTCTACACTCCATATGAAAAACAATCACAAGGATCCTTTATGCCCCACCTAATGGAAAAATACTGATACAAATAGCCCTAAGATTTTGCATTTCCAGTCAAATGTTCCCAACTACTTACATTCTCGTCTAGAGCTCGTAGCCAGATGCCCAGTAAATTAAAGTTTTGTCTGATTCCTTTAGGATATATAAATTCTTTAAAAACATTCTCTGAGGACGTTTCCTGATTACAAAGTTAATTTAAAAGGGCACCATCAAGGGTATTAGGCCCAAAATTTGATTTGACCAACCATATGTGTTTTTTCTTATATTTGTTTACAAAGTCTGTGCAATTCTTTATATGTTTTTTTTTTCTTTCAAACCAAAGAAAGATTTTTCTCTAGGAGAAAAAAAAAATCAATGCCATCAGCAGCTCAGGCTTCATGAGAAGCCCTGCAAAAACTACCTAGTGTTCATACACAATGGAGGGAAAGCAAATCAGAAAGAGAACAGATTTCTTTCTCGCGCTTCCAAAAGGGGTGATCTTAATAAAGCAACTGAATAAACAGGATATTTTTAAAAGTTATGTAAAACACTTTGACCATAAGCCTTTGAAATAAACAAACATTAACACAGCATTTGTCAGCAGACTATAGAGTGTTGATTGATGTTTACAGAAGTTCCCACACTTCTGATCTCCTTCTCCCACAAATACAGACTACTTCCATATCTTCTCCACCCCCTCTGGGTATAAAGGTCAAGCCCTGAGATCCAGATATGTCCACTGTAGTTAGCATGTGCTGAATTTATCAGTTATTCAATCAATAACTTGTTAGATGTGTTCACGCAAAGACTGGGGCTGGATAGATTTTTTTGTTTTATTTATTTTGCCATAAACAACTTCAGTCTTGGCTACTAGCTATGCAGAAATTAATTGCTATGGCATAATGAAAACTAAACATGGCGCCATTTTCAAGTTCTTAATAGACATTGCCTCATGAAACAGAATCAGACCAACCCTACTATGTATCTATGTATCTAGCATTTCTGGCCTAGGAAATGAGAAAGGTAAGTGCTGATGGAGAGTTTAAGACATAGATCTTATATATCAGATATATGATCTGAATATTTTACTAAAAGAGAACGCTTACATATATCAGCTAAGTAGCCCCACTGAAATCATTAGGGCTGATTGTTCAGTAGAGAACTGTTCAGTGTGAGCAGTGGTACCTCCAAATAAGAAAGAGATGATCTTTGCCTAGAGTGGGAAATACCACAATCTCAACTGCAAATTTACCTACCCTGATGGTAAATGCTGATTTAAAAAAAAAAAAAAAAAAAACTTTAACATGACAAAAAAGAGAAGTAACTAAAATAATTAGATTATTTCATAGACAGATAAAAGAGAATCCTAATAAAGCATCACATCTCTGGTGCCTTCAGCAAGGTGTATCACTCTGGATGTGGCTTCACTGCACAGTTCACCCAGGCTCTTACCTCTATTTTAGCCCAACTCAGCTACCTCCCACATGGAAAACCCTCTCACCTGGGTTTGTAGGTGCTTTAAATCCAGGGTAGTTTACACAGCTGGGGGCATACATTAGAACCCAGGCTCCAGATTACCTTGGGCAGGCTTTGCAGTGGGGATTCAGACAAAAGAACTGGAGTTTGATAGCCCTCCAGTGCCCTTCCCACAGTTCCCCCCTAAGGACAGACAAGTTCTCTCACAGTAGAACAGGAAAGAATCCTAGAGCAGCTCAGTACAAAGAACTATGGGATATGCCCCCAGACACACATGGGTGAGTACAGAAACTCTGAGGAAACAGTAATGCAGGTAGGGCTTTGCTGTAGAGATACTTACACTTGGGCTAAACTAACTTAGGTGCTCAGAACCAGATGCTAATCACCTGGCTTAACTGTGCAGTGCATTTTAAATGTACCCTTCAATGCCCAGTACCTATTGGAGCAGATTTGTTTTGTTTGTTTGCATTTTTATTTATATTTTGACAAACCCCTCCCTATCCCCCGGACTCTTCCTTCCCCTTCCCCCTTTCTTTTCCAGTTTTTGAAGCAGCAGGAGCTGATGGAAATGTTTCCATTTTTGAAAAATGTCATCAACAGCCTGGAATTTTGAAAAAAAAACAGTAAAAATGATGAAAATTATTCTTGATAATTTTACTGGGCTTTTTTGGTTTTGTTTGTTTTCCCGCTACCTCTAGTATCTAGGTATCAGCACAAGATGAGGATTCATATACAGTTCGTGTGTCCATTTTGGATGTGTAATTGTGCATCTTGCTTAAATTATGTAGGCAAATCAGAAGAACAGGAGTACTTGTGGCTGCTACTCTGAAAGTAGGCAAATCAGTTATTTCTGTATAGAAGACATAACTACATACTCAGGTGTATAAATTGAGTCTTTAATCATTGAAAATCAGGCCCATGTGTTTTGTTTTTTCTTGTTTACCACTTTTATCCCTCTTTTTTCCCTCTTGTCAGTGTCAAAAAAGAAAAGAGGAAACACAAAACCATTTTAAAACCCCGCATTTTGGTAAAAGCAAATTCACAAACACAAAATCTGTTCTGTCCAAAACTTCAAAATCTAAGTGTTTTTTTAATTTTTTCTGATTTGTTTGTTTTACAACTAGGCCATTCTGGAGTTTTTCTGGAAACTAAAGAAAGATGTCAGCTCAGCATACTCCTTTAGCAATTCCTGTATAGTTTCCCTATTTGTCTATGTATCTAAGCAATCATCATTGCAAAGTTCCCACTGACTTCAATGGAAGCAGGGTCAAGCCCACAGTTGGAGGAGCATGCCTGGATAGGGATTTAATTTCACAACAGCAAAACTTAAATATTCTTTTCATGCATTGGAATGTGTGTCATGCTTCCCAGCCCAAAGCCATAAGCTGCTCATCTGCAACAAATCTCAGGTCAATTTCATGCAGAATAAAAAAAGGAGAAACTAGGGAGCTGCTGTTGTAGCGGTATTGCTCAAAACTTATCTCTTTCACCTATAGAAATCGGTTCAGCAAAAGCTATTACCTCACCCACGTTGTCTCTCTGAACTGGGGAGCTGTCCAGCAAGAAGATAAAACAAAATAAAAGGGCCAGATTTTCAGAAAATCCAGATTCAGGCACCTGAAACTAATTCCTCAGCTGGTATAAATTGGCATAGTTCCAATGAAGTCAATGAAGTGGAGCTGTGCTGACTTACCCCAACTGAGGATCTAGACCTGTTTGTATCCATGCCCTGTAAATATTAGGAGTTGTCAGCAATAAGAAGCTATTCAAGGGAAACCTCTACTTCTTTTTCAAGATGATGAGACACTTTCCTGCTTTTATAGATATGTACACACACCTCCCCTCTCAGTATTTGCTGTGAACAAATATATTGTATAAATGCCCTACATTCCATAAAAGTGAGACATGGCTGTTACCATTAACTTCAGATGAGGGTTATGGGTGCTTTGCACCCCTGAAAATCAGCCTCCACGTAGCTCAAGTTGACAATCCAGGAAGGGCAGCACTCGGCCTAAATATCTGCACAGCAGTGTTAAAGCCCAGCAGCCCCAGCGTGAGTCAGCTAACACAGGCAGTCGTGGGTGTTTAGTTGCAGAGTAGACATACCCCAAATTAGGAATTGTTTTCAAAAATATAGTCCCTGACCTTTCTGAGTCTCAGTTTCCCCATTTGTAAAATAAGGATAGCAATACTTTACCAACAGCATGTGAGGCTTCGTTGAGGATATTGGCTGCATCATGCACTTACAATTAGAGCATTGGAAATGATTGAATAATAGTTTCAGTAGTGCCTTCAGAAGCATCAAAGCTTCTTCCAAAACAGCAAATCATAGGAATCACTTTACTTCACCTCCTACTGATAGGTAGCTATGTTCAGGGCTTGATGGCAACATGGCAGCCATTATAGTTGTGCTGTAAAAGAAACAAACTAAGGGATAGCTAGAACTGATTGATCAGGTTTTTTTTGGTGGTTTTTTTGTTTTTGTTTTTTGTCCACTGCTAGGTACTTGAGCACATGCCTACCTTTAATCAGGAGTTGTCCCAGGACTACTCACATGCTTAAAGTTAGGCACATGCTCAAGTACTTTTCTGCATCAGGGCCTAAATCTCCATATTATTTATCTGTATGTCTTCTACTTTACATTCTAGTGCATAGTTGTAAAATAAATTGTAATCATATATACTCCCAATTATTTAAAAACTGTATTATCTATATTTTTCCTATAGCAGGTCACTTAAGGAGATATGTTGTACAATTACAGAGAATGACTAACCATACCCCCCACTCAACCTGATAATTAATAGGAATAGAAGAGAAAGCCCTGTATTCTGAGTGCTGATCGGGCGGCAATGGCACTCCAAACATCTGAAGGAAAAACAGTTTGTTAATTGCTGTCTAGACAGTTTATTGCTGCAATAAGATCAAAACACAGAATACTGAGGTTTGTGGTATGAATCATGCAGACTAAACAATTGTTTTATTGCATTTACAGAGTACTTGATTTATAACACAGTCAGATTGGTAATAAAATTCTTCCATCGTTTATACTGAATAATTTCACCCCTTTTTGCATTTTCCTGTTATAATTCCATCTCACCGTCTTTTAAAATGTGTTTTCTCTGTCATATATAAACAGTTTCTTATCTTACACCTCCTTTATACCATCACTAAACATACAATGCTCAACCAAGCCTTAATCAGGTGATGATAGTGTATATTATGCACCAAAGAATAGGCTTATTGGAATCAACTCTGTAACATACTACATGTAGAGGAAATTTAAGACAATGCCCCATGGTAAATATCTTTCTGTGCATTCCACATTACAATTTATCATACATGCCATTGAGTTATTTTCTTACCTTATTGCTGTGCAGATCTTTTACTGAGAAGTTTGACTCCTCCTTCATCTTCTTTGGGTGTCTTCCGAAGACAGAGGTTTAAGGGGAGTTTTTGTGGCCTCAGTGATTTCTAGGATATTGAAAGTTTCTATTGCCTTTTCTGAATTCTAAACTCAGGTTAGCTGAACTCATTTGGAAATGGGAGCTAACCTGAACATCTGCCCCAAAATGCCAGCTTTTTCTGAGGATCAAGAAAATCTGGTTGACTTTTTATTTTAACTTTTGTGAACTTCTCTTCAATTCTTGGTTTCAGCTAGTGCTGGAAATGCCAAAACATGTGGGTTTAAAAAAAAAAAAAAAAGGGGGGGGGGGGAGGGGCAGCGGGAGGGAATAATGGGACAAAACAAAATGCTGGATCAGAACACCCTACAGCTTTGGAGGATTTCTGATCAAAGATCCAAACTTTATGGCTGACCATTCATTCAGTTATGGCCAAACCAAAACCCCAAAGCAGCAGAATTCCAAATCTGGAGGATTTTGCAACCAGATCCAATTTCATAACGTGGAAGTTGACATTCTGGCCCCATTGAAATCATTCGGAGTTTTTCTGTTGACTTCAATGAAGTCAGGATTTCACTCAGGAAATTTAGCGTAAATATGTTCCCATTTTAAATCTGACCCAAATAGAGAAAAAGAAGTACTGGATTTCTCATTGAAAAGCTTGTTCCATATGGTGTCCAGCCAGAACTCTAGCCAAACAAAAAAATAGTTTGGATAAGTTCCGCTAAGCATCAAAATGGAATTGATTAATCTTTTGCAGGTCAACCCTCATCCCCCTTGACATCAGGAAAATTACACATATTAAGGGCCTGATCCAGCGAAGCACTTACATATATTATTCAAAATTCAAGTGTAGTCCCATTGCTGTACCTGACTTTAATTAAACTGTCCATGTATAAAGTTATGCACATGCTTAAGTGTGTGCGTCAGGGCACAGTATTACACAGTTGTGTGGCTCACTTCAGTATGGAGTTCAGACGAAGCCATCTTGCATTCCTCACAATGATACTACACACAACTGTGCAATATTTGACTTCTTTGTGCGAAATAATAGATGAAACACATCCTGCTGGCGCCAGTGTCAGTAGTGACCCTAAAGCAAATCAAAACTTGATTGGAGAGGCAACCTTTGAAGCCTTAAAGGCTTTTAAAATTAGGAAATAGTTATGGGTGTTTTATTAAGGCAAGTTCCACTGGATAATAAATTGGTGCTGGCTGCAAACATGCCCATTTCATTGGGAGCCAGCTTTCAGCATTCATCTTTTAAGCAAAATAGTAATAATGAATCATGTTTCCATAAAAACCTTCAGCTTTGCAAACCACTTTGCAAACTACTTCAATACATCACCACTAAAATTCAGCCACCTCTGGGGCGGATGGCACAAGACAGCCACTATTCAGGGACCCCTTAATCTTACTCGGCTCTTAAAACTCTTAAAAGTTCCATAAACTAGACAAGCACTACATAGGGCAGCAAAATCCAATGGCTAATAATCCCAGAGAGAGACCATGAAGTTTCCCTCTGACTCAAATATGTAAGATCCTGTGTTATTGGTATCTTTGATGTAGTTGTTGACCCATGATATTGTGAGCATTTTATCTTTGATGTAGTTGTTGACCCATGATATTGTGAGCATTTTAAAGATGTCAAGGCCAATGCTCAGCAGTGCGCGTCTATAGAGCTACACCAATTCACAGTAGCTGAGCACCTGGTCCTTCATCTCTGTCCTGCTGTCTAACTTTGGGCTATGTGATCCTATCATGCAATTTAAAAACCGCAGAATGCTGGCGGTTGTTTAGATTTGCACATCTCTTAGACTGTTCCATTGTATGTTAAATTATATTGGACTCACTCCTGATCCCTTTTACAAAAGGCCATTGTTTGGTTATTTATCTGCATATAGCTAGCCTACTCAACACTGAATGGCACTGCCTCCCAGGAGGATGCCCTGTGGAATTATACTTGTACCATGTAAAGAGTGGAGTGTTTAAGAGTGAGGATTATTTTCCAGAGTTTCCACTTGGGTTGAATTTTTAGTGATACTGATCCAGATGCAAAGATGGAACAGGAGTTGTTTCAGATTTCAGCTAGAACAGGAGTCTTAACGTTAGGAGTGATTTCAGAAATTGTTGCTGGATTTATTCACTGTTGATCATTATTGTTTAAGGGCCTGATCCAATGTTAATTGACGGAAATGAAAAGACTCTTGTTTACTTCAATGGGGGCTGGATCAGGCCTTAAAGGATATGTCCTGCAATGCGCTGAGCGCTTGGGCCATTCCACTTACCCATGTGATTAACTTTAAGCATGTGAGTAGTCCCATCATGACGCAGTGTGTCCACTTGATGTGCTTAAAGATAAAACATGATTAAGTGCTAATTCCTAAGTACCCACAGTGTGCTCATCACAGAACAAGACCCAGTACCTGCTCTTTGGAGCTGAAATATAAAAGCCATGTTGAGGCATCTAAATCACAGCCTGAAATCTGAAGAATGAGGAGTTCTTGTGGCACCTTAGACTCCAACCTTAGAGTGGAAGTCTTGTTAGAGTTGCTATGGCAACACCCATTTTTTCATGTTCTCTGTGTATATATATCTTCCTACTCTATTTTCCACTGCATGCATCCGATGAAGTGGGTTTTAGCCCACGAAAGCTTATGCCCAAATAAATTTGTTAGTCTCTACGGTGCCACAAGGACTCCTCGTTCTTTTTGCTGATACAGACTAACACGGCTACCCCTCTGAAGCCAGAAGTCTGTGGATGAAGAGTTGCTCCATACCAGGACAGTGTCCAGCAGTATTATGCAAGGAACGGGTACAGTGTTTTATAAGAGAGCAGTTTGTTTATGCCTAGAAGTGAGACATTCTTGGACTTAGCCATACAAATTTGTGCTTCGCTAGTAGAGCTCAAGGTTTATGTATATTTCATTCTTTCTTCATGTAAGATGGGGGGAAAGCTGTAACTTTATCTGATTGTTATTGGTTATTAGCAAGCTATTACATTTAAATTGAAATGCTGAAGGATATATATTGGACTTGATTCTGATCTCACTTGAATCAATGCAACTCAGAAGTGGCTTGACACAATTACATAGAGTTAAACTAGCACGAGTGGGATCAGAATCAAGCTCCTTGTCCTAGTTTCTGTCACATAAACACCAAACTGTTATAAGTAACTAATTTCCAAACTGTTTATTATCCAGGGGAAGTAGCAAAATAGTTGTATCATCCAACACAGCCTGAGAATGGCTTCTCATTTTAAGAGCAAATAAAACTAAATAGCACTGACTTGTTAGTGATACAGCTTGTGGAACTGAGCAGAAACACACAAAAAAGAACTTAATCGGACTAGGGCCCGAAGACAAACAAGAGAAGGGGTGGAAGAAAGACTGGACAACAGTAAAGCTACCACATCTCACACAGATATTCCTGTTTACTATTAACATGGAAATTGTCTCTGCTCATTAGGTGGCAAAGCATCACTTTGCTTTCATTGGAGATGCCACCGCAGTGTTATTAGATTGAGAATGGTTTCCACAGCTGTTGCTGCACCCACCCTCAGTCAACATTCTCACAGGAATAATGTAACACCTATCCACAGACAGAAAACACAGCACAGCAACAATTTAAAAAACAACATCTGAGTTAACTACTGCGTTGAGGAAACAAACTCTTTTAAAAAATAAATAAATAAATAAATAAATAAAAGACCCATATTCTAATGTGTTTATGCCATTTGTTGCCCTGAAGACTTCACTGATGTGGCAATGACATTAATTCAGATCTGAAGCTGCTGAGTAGTATGGGGAAGGAATAAGGACTATATTTATCAGTGGTGTAACTTAATTGAAATCAATGGCCTACATTTTCAAAAGTGACTATTGAATTTGGACACGCAATCTCATGATGCCTTAAAGAGGCCTGATTTTCAGAAGATGAAGTATGCACCACTTTCAGAAAACCAGGTCCCTTTACCATGTGTCATGTGGGGCAAACAAAAAATTAGGCACCTGAAATCACCACTGGTCACTTTTGAAAATTTAGGACAGTGGAGTTACAAGTATGAACATGATCTGAGATTTTAAATATATGTCATATAATATATGTGATGGCATTCAAATGGAAGGTTTGGATAGTTTGAGTAATGAAGCAATCCACACTACAGACTTCTGCTGGTCTAGCTATGTTGGTCAGGGATGTGAAGAGATGCCTGACATAGCTTTGCCATCAGAAATCCCTTGTGTAGATTCAGTTATACCAGCAAAGCTGTGCTTTTACAGATATACCATAGTTTGTTTTGCTATATCGGTGCAAAGCATAGTTTTGCTGGTATAGCTGTGTCCAGACTAGGAGTGGTTTGATGGTATACTAGTATTCCTAGACCAAAAAAGAGCTCCTAGTGTAGATGTGGCCCTTGGCTATACTAGCAAACACTCCTAGCGTAGCTGTAATTTGTACTGGCAAAAAAACCCTTTTACTGGTATTGCTTATACCAGTTCCCCAAGCAAAATAAGCTAAAAATACTGCCAAAAAGCCCTTTTTTTTATTTTTGCTTCTGTACTAGGGCTTTTGCCAGTATAGCCATGTTGGCAAAATATCACACCTCTAACTGATCTAGCTATACTGGCTATGGTGAATTTTAGTCCACATGTTATTTACTTTTAATCTCTTTAGGTTCCAATATACTAGATATTGGCGGTGGCACTTTTTAAATTATTCTTGCAATTTCCCTTCAAATATTAGAAACACTAGTTCAATCCTATAAAATGCACAAATAATTTCCTCTTTACCATATGTTTTTCACATCACACAGGAAACATATTAGTGTGATGGATACCATGAACATATAATTAGCGCTTAATACAACAAACTAGATAACTCCCATTTTCCAACCAGGCTCCAAAACTCCATGTGCATTTTTAATCTATTGCTGCGCTTAATCTGGACAAATGCCTTTGAATTCAATTATTATTGTTCGACATGCCTCAGATATGTTGGATGTGGTAACAGAGTTAGGCTGAGATTTTCAAAAATTGGAGCCTAAAGTTAGGCATTTAAATCCATATTTAGGCAGCTGACAGATTTGAAGTGCTGAGCACACAATAGCTCCAAGTGAGGTCTGCAGGAAATGTACCAGAGTAAGATCTGAGTAAAAAATGAGGGTTTAATCCTATATGTACTAAGCACATTGGACCAGATTTTCAAAGTGCCTAAATTTAGGTGCCCAAAGATGCAGATAAGTGCATAGTGGAATTTTCAAAAGCATGTAATCAGGTTGGCACCTATTTCTTGATTTCAGTAGGACTTAGGTGCCTAACTTGCTTAGGCACTTTTGAAATCCCATGTCTATCTGCATCTTTAGGCACCTAAACACATTTGAAAATCGAGCCCTTTGTTCCTAACCAGCAAAGTTCTTAAATACATGCTTAACTTTAATCCGATGAGCAGTCCCATTGTAATGGCCTAGCTTCTTGCTATTTTTCAATTGTTCTTCCCAGTGCCTCTGTATATATTTAAGATATTTTAGGCACTGAAGAATCTGCTTAGAAAGGGGTTGTGATAGTAGAAAACGTGTCCACTTTATTTTTATTTGCAGCTAAAGATTTTATTTGCCGTCCCAGAGATTGATCTCTTGCAGTATGTTGTTGTGTTCTAATTAAAGACCAATGTGCCAGCATGGCTATGCACTATCTGAACAATGGCTTCTAGCGGAAGCAGAGGCAGGCTATTTATTCTCCTATTACAGACCATTTCTGTGTTTATACCATCTTGTTTAACTTACTCTTAATGCACATCCTATGACATACCCATCCTCAGAAATGTTTATGAAAATTCTTTATAAGCAAAATATTTTTCTTCCATTGAGTACATTCAGATACAGAACAGTCTCATTTCTGTAGGCTAGTTTAAATGCACTCTGGCTATCTCCCACTATGTATCTTTTTTTTAAATTCAGCCCACCCACATTACTATGGTATGACCCAACAGTTATAATGTATGGATTCTCCACCAGTCTTGTTTTGTTATTGCTGACATAGTTTCAAGCAATAATTATCCTGCAAAAGGTTAAATACTTGTTAGGACTCCAGAAGATAAATTATTAGCCCCAAATTTTTGTTTCTTTATTTTTTAATTTCCTGAACTTGTTAGGGAGTGATCCTGTCACCCTTACTCACACAGATGGTCCCATAGGCCTGATCTGACACTGCCCTGCTAATTGTGTAGTCACTTGTGTAAAGTGGGTGCAAAGTGCTACAAAGCAGAAGAATACCATTTTACTCTCACTCTGTACTCAATTTGCAGCGGTATAAATGGCTGCACAGGAGGCCAGACAGTGGGGAATCAGGCCCAATGACTTTAATGGTGCTGTTCAAGTGAGTAAAGGTTAGAAAACTAGTGTCTGGATCTTATAAGGTGCTGAGCCTTTATAGCTGCCTTTGAATCAGCACTTCTGAAAATTGGGTCCCAGGCTCTTGCATGGGGATTGATTTCTTTATGCTGTAATCTCACTACAGTGGGAATTAAGATAGTTTACAATTGAATGGGGATGAATAAGGGCTTGTCTAATGGGGAAATAGCCCAGAATAGCTGTTGTGGAATAGCTATTCCACACTAGTTCCCTGTGTGGATTAATTTATTCTGCACTGAGTGCCTTTGTGTGGTTAACTTAATGCACTTTGGAAAGCACTCTTAATGCAGACTGTGGCCTGGTCTACACTAGTGGTTAAGTCAAGTTAAGTTAAGCCTTGCATCAATCTAGCTGTGAAAGAGTCTTCACTTAAATTTGGCTCCTGCTGACATAAGTGCCTCTCTACACCAATTTAGTAACACCGCCTCCTTGAGTGGCGTAGACTCCTGGTCAATGTAATTAGATCGACACAGTGTCAGTGTAGACTCTGCGTTGCTTATGTTGACTGTTACTGGCTTTCAGGAGCCATCCCACAATGTCCCATACTGACGATACAAGTGCTCCTGGTGGGTATGTGCACCTCCGACACAAGAAGCCAAGTGTGTACACGCTCAAGGGATTTAATAACTGCGGTGACTGTATGCTGATGGAAGTTAGGTCAACATAATCTTGTACTGTAGACATGGCCTAAGAGTGGCTACATGGGAAGCTATTGTGGAATGGTTATTGCACTTTAAATTTACACCCTAGTTTATTTCACAATAGTTTTACTGTGTAGAAAACCCCTAAAATGGGACATAATAAAAGTATGTAAAAGAGCGAATTATGCAGACAAGGTAATTCAGGTGCTTTAGTTTTTTCTCAAAAAGAACAGTGGGCTGTAGCCCACGAAAGCTTATGCTCTAATACATTTGTTAGTCTCTAGGGTGCCACAAGTACTCCTGTTCTTTTTGCGGATACAGACTAACACGGCTGCTACTCTGAAACCTGTCATTAGTTTTTCCTGTCTCATACACAAGAATAATGGGGCATTCAAAGATCAATTAAAGGAAATATTTTTTTCATATAGTGCATAATTAGACTGTGGAACTCCTCGCCACATGAAGTTGTCAAGGTTACAAACTTTGCAAGTTTCAGAAAGGGGTTGAATATTTATATGGATTGCAGGAATATGCAGTTATAATTGTTATTGGTAACAAAAATGTTGGAAGGAATATTAAACCCAATGCTTTAGGGTTTTAAGTCAATTTCTAATTATTAGATATCAGGATCTGACTAATGGGCTGATTATCCCACAGCTGCCTATTGCAAGGTCCTTACACCTTCTTGCACTTTTCACCCACCATCTTATACCTTCTACTAACCATCTTACACCTTCTGGCTACCATCAGAGACATCAGGTCTGATACAGTATGGCAATTTTTATGTTCCTAGAATCAAAGAATATAGTAAGGTTGGGTGCTCTGATATTACAGTGATTAATACAGTGTATATTTTTGTTCTCTGCTTGTATAGCATCTCACACAACGGAATCCTGGTCCATGACTAGGGGTCCTAGACGCTATTGTAATACCAATAATAAATAATAATAAATGCCTAGATAGCTCATCCAGGCCAATGGAGGATTGTTCCCTAGAGCATGTGACTGTTCCCTACAGTATGACCTCCATAATGTGTATGGAATGAGGTCCTTAATGCCCTGTTAATCAGAATTCTGGTGGGTGTGGCTTGGGCCTTTATGCAGCTGCTGCAATGTTGAACTCGCCCATCTCCTATGTTGTTTATGTTTACTATGTTCTGCAAAATCTGTGTAAAAATATTTTAAACGCTTTTAAAACTCATGAGTATAATGAATCTAAGGCAATCTGGCAAATCAGTTTGATGTCAGGAGGCCCAAATTGGATCCACATATATAGTGTTGCTGAGGAATCTATCTACCAGCGAAGAATCTGTCACTTTGAGCCAATAGATTGCCATTCTCTTAGGGGGTTAGAATGCCTTTTTTAAATTATTATTATTCAGTCATTACTTCACTTCCTGGCATCATCTCCCTTGAGATTTTCTTTTCCCTTTTTTTAATTCCCCCTGCAAGCTGTGCCAGAGCAAATTGATGTGTATCTACGTGCACTATGCTTCATTTACCAGTTGTGAATATCAGATTTAAACCAGAACTTGTGGAGACTTAGAGAGTCATATTTCCAGTCAGGCTGAAGCTGAACTCTGATTTTCTGAACCCCTTTTCCATATACACCATTAATTGTGCCCGCAAAACTGGATATGCATTTGGTTTGCATATGCAAATTCCATATTTAGGTGAGCAAAGTGCAGTAATACCAACTCCAAAAATCACGAGTCAGGTCCCTCCTTAAAATCACAAAATTGACTTTAAAATCATGCAATTTCACAAACAATCCATTTTGGGTTCTTTTTATGTTTACTTAATGGGATTTTGAGTCTTTAGGGTGCACTCAGGTCACATTTTCAAGCTTTTTTTTTAGAACCAGAAGTGATAGAAGCTTACAAAAAATAACAACTGACATACTCATTTGTCTCCAGGTGCTGGGGCTTTAAGTAAAATGTCAAATACCATAAGACTTGTGACAAAATAGCAGGAGTTGGCAACAGAAATGTAAGGAGCGGCTCAGTATGCACATGCAAGTGAAGTGGCTGGGTATGTAGGGTGAACAGATGTACTAATTTTATAGGGACAGTCCCTATATTCATGGCTTTATCTTATATAGGCACTTATTACCCCCCACCCCTGTCCCGATTTTTCACAATTGCTATCTGGTTACCCTATGGTTGTGCCAAATGGGTGCTCGTCCACTGTATATATCCGATCAGCTGCCCACGCAACCGTGGGCTTCTACAATCAGGACCCACTGTTGAATATTGGGGCCATATAGTGCTAAGGAATTAAGATGATTTTTTTTCATTCTCTTATATTCATTTGCTCATCTTGTTTTGATTGTAAGCACCTTGAGGCAGGGACCTTGTTTTTTTCTGTTTTGGTGCAGAATTGTGTACAGTGACTGCTCCAAATAACTAGCAGAAAAATAATGAGGATGACCATGTGAAAGCTTTCAGAGCAGTAGCCGTGTTAGTCTGTATCAGCAAAAACAATGAGGAGTCCTTGTGGCACCCTAGAGACTAACAAATTTATTTGGGCATAAGCTTTCGTGGGCTAAAACCCACTTCAGCAGATACTCTGCTGAAGTGGGTTTTAGCCCACGAAAGCTTATGTCCAAATAAATTCGTTAGTCTCTACGGCAGTGTTTCTCATACTGCCGTCGCCGCTTGTGTAGGGAAAGCCCCTGGCGAGCCGGGCCGGTTTGTTTACCTGTCCCGTCCACAGGTCTGGCCGATCGTGGCTCCCACTGGCCGCGGTTCGCTGCTGCAGGCCAATGGGGGCTGCTGGAAGCGGCAGCCAGCAAGTCCCTTGACCCGCGCTGCTTCCAGCATCTTCCATTGGCCTGGAGCAGCGAACCGCGGCTAGTGGGAGCCGCAATCGGCCAGACCTGCGGACGGGAGCAGGTAGACAAACTGGCCTGGCCCACCAGGGGCTTTCCCTACACCAGCGGTAACCCCAGTTTGAGAAACACTGCTAAGGTGCCACAAGGACTCCTCGTTGTTCATGTGAAAGCTGATTATTGTAGATGGCATTACTGGTACTGAAAGCTTCATTAGCAAGTGATTCAACCTGATTTTACCATTACTCATATTCAGCCCAGACAAATGCTTACTTGTAAAGCATGTCTAGGAGAATCAGCATTCAAAATTCTGTATACAGTGAGTAGGTGGATGTGCCATTTCTGCATTGGATTTTTGTATAATTCTGTCATTTTGAGGTAATATCCTGTAAAATGTGTCAAGTATCAGAGGGGTAGCTGTGTTAGTCTGAATCTGTAAAAAGCAGCAGAGGGTCCTGTGGCACCTTTAAGACTAACAGAAGTATTGGAGTATAAGCTTTCGTGGGTAAGAACCTCACTTCTTCAGATGCAAGTAATGGAAATTTCCAGAGGCAGGTATAAATCAGTATGGAGATAAAGAGGTTAGTTCAATCAGGGAGGGTGAGGTGCTCTGCTAGCAGTTGAGGTGTGAACACCAAGGGAGGAGAAACTGCTTCTGTAGTTGGCTAACCATTCACAGTCTTTGTTTAATCCTGATCTGATGGTGTCAAATTTGCAAATGAACTGGAGCTCAGCAGTTTCTCTTTGGAGTCTGGTCCTGAAGTTTTTTTTTGCTGTAAGATGGCTACCTTTACATCTGCTATTGTGTGGCCAGGGAGGTTGAAGTGTTCTCCTACAGGTTTTTGTATATTGCTATTCCTGATATCTGACTTGTGTCCATTTATCCTCTTGCATAGTGACTGTCCAGTTTGGCCAATGTACATAGCAGAGGGGCATTGCTGGCACATGATGGCGTATATAACATTGGTGGACGTGCAGGTGAATGAGCCAGTGATGTTGTAGCTGATCTGGTTAGGTCCTGTGATGGTGTTGCTGGTGTAGATATGTGGGCAGAGTTGGCATCGAGGTTTGTTGCATGGGTTGGTTCCTGAGTTAGAGTTGTTATGGTGCGGTGCGTGGTTGCTGGTGAGAATATGCTTAAGGTAAAATGATGACACATGACCAAATCCTTCAGCCCTCAGGCAATAATCTTACTTCCTTTGTGACATGGCTGAGGGCTGAATTTTGTTTTTAAGTTAGCTTCAGAAAATCTCCAAAGACCAAGTTCTCTCTAATCTTTTACCCTGCTCAAAATCAAAGATTATTTCTCAGTCATTTAAAATCTGCACGAAGACCTGTGGCTTGGACTCAAATTACAACTTGAAAAGGTTTTGCTAGGAACAAAGTCCTCAAATGTACTTAGTATATAAAAAATGATTTTCTAAAAAAACATACAAGATGTTCTATTTCAGCTAATTCTCTGTATTGATCTCTGGATCATCATCATCTTCCTCTTCTTTTTTTTCTTCTTTTAATGCATTTTCTATTTCTTACACATACACAAAGCTGTTTCTTTTACAAAACAGATACAAAGAAGTTTTCCTTCCCAATCAGTAATTTCGTTTTCTTTTGTAATTGTAAAAAGAAACCTCTGAAAAATCAATATATCATTGCCAAGTCATACACAAACAGGGAATGGAGCAAGCTTAGTAAATAAAGGAAATTGCAATTTTTTCCCCCTCTTTGGTCAGTCTTTTGTATACTCAAGGTGACTACCAATCTCTTCCACTCTTCTGGTTTTTCAAGCAAAATAAAAAAGTTTTGAACTCAGGCATGGGGGGAAAAAAAGTTAGAGAAGCAAGTTTTAGAAGTCAAAATCCCTGCTGTCCTAAATTACAACCTAAACAACCCCCATCCCCAAAGTGATTGGCTCCTCAAGGTAATCTGACCTCTCTTAATTAACTACCCAAGAGATAAAGGTTGCTCATGCTAAAGTCATCACAGCAAACCAGGCTTGAGAATTGGAAAAACATTGAGAAAAGGTTAACTTTTCAGCTACAGATGGATTGTTGGATACGTTTTACTCTTATGATGTGCAAATTCGAGAGAATTTGCGCTTCTAAACCTAACAAGATGGGGCCTTTTTGTAGCATCTGGAGTCCATTGAATAATCACTTTAATTAAAATGAGTAAGAGGTCACGGAAGGGGTGAGCTTTCAGGGGCTGGGGCCCATCTTCTCTTTTTGCAGGCACAAGTGTCATCTACAAAATTTGCATGGAGGTTTTTTAACCTGAAAAAAATGAACGGTGGGTACAAAATGAAATCTGGGGATTTCTAACTACCTGATTTGCACTGACTGTAAGGAAGAGGCACAACTACTTGGATTTGCACCAGTGAGTGCATTGCAAGCATAAACTGGGTGCAAATGGCTTTTTTTTTTAAAGCACCAACCTTTTATAATTGGGCCCTAAATAGTTGGTATTTTATTATATGCAGTATTCAAGAGTTAATAAGTTTCCTATGTTCCTCGTGTGGAAGGAAGTCCCTGCCTTATGGCTGTAGGGACATGGACATGGACATGGAGGAGTCCCTTCTCCAATGCATGCTTTTCCTTACTATGAATACCTCTCTGCGGGCTCCCAACTCCTATGGATTTAAATGGAGGCAGAAAGGCAGAGAGTAGGCGGGGTCAGCCAAGTCCAGTCCCTGCAAGCCCACAGCACAAATCAGAATAAGTAACTGCACACTGTAACTCTTCCTCTTGAGAGGGCTTCTGTGTACAGCTGGCATTTAAGAGCGTTCTTGGTAATGCATCTCCTGCTAGCACTATGTTATCTGGGGCCCATTTGGACAGAGCATCAGTGCAGAGGCAAAGGGTTGCATGTCGATGACTCTACCCTCCAGAAAATCCCCTGAGAATGACAGATTTTGGTGGAGCCCCTGGTTTCTTCCAATGGCAAGGCAACCTCCTCCTCCTGGCTCCTCCTCTCCAGGGAAATTTAATCATTTTTCTTGTAATGATTTGTTGCATCTGATGCCCCATCTATCATGTGCTCACCGTCTTGTTTAAACTACAAGTTCTTTGGGGCAGGGACCTTGGGTAGAATCTTGGCACTACTGAAGACAAAGGTGAAAGTCCCATTAACTGCAATGGGGGCAGAATTTTGTCCTTTGTCTCCTTATTTGTGCGAAAAGAATTTCACATATTTCAGGCAGAGTATGTATATCAAATAACAATGGGCCTAACCCTCAGCTCCTTACTCCAGTTGAATTCAGTGTGTATCTGTCTGAATAAGGACAGAATATACGCCAAGTAAGGAATTTAAGATTTGGTCCATTAATAAAAATAGTAATAATTAAAAATGATTCGTATTTGTTAGTTGTATATTTTAGCTATTGAACGTACATTGAGTGCATGACTTTAATGAGAGAGCTCAGTAACTTGGAACAAAATTACTATTTAACCTACTATTTTATTGTCACATACTGTTATGGCAAACATATATTTGATTGTCTAATTTCATTTAATTTGATCTCTAGTTGCTCCTGTATCACAAGAACAACTTGATGCATTGGGTGATTTATTCATGTTGTCATTCCGGGAAACTACATAAACATTATGATTTAGAAAAAATAAATAAATCAGGAGCCAGTTATTTCTGGAGGGTCAAGTTACCTTTAAAGGCAGGTAACATTAAGAGCTAAATGATCAGCAAAGGGGCGTGGGGAATTATAGGCATGCAGCTCCCAGTGTTATCTTCTAATAATTGGAATTCCAGCAAGGTGGGACCTCCTGTTTTTGCTAAAGTTGTTTTTTGTTGCAGATAATCAGGATTTTGCATGTCTTGACAGAATGGCTCAAGGAGCTACAGATTTGCTTAGGCCACCCTATTTGGTGTCGTGTGTTTGTGTTGTTAAACACACTTCCTCCTGGATGCTCCTGAGCTGTAATGTTGAGCTATGAATCCGTGAAGTCGTGGTTTTGGTTTGCCCATTATAGGGCAAGCTCCAAATACAGATGCAAACTTCCACTACCTATTGACCCTTCCCCCTTGTCCATTGCCAGCAAAAAAGTGTTTGTTAGAGTCACAATGAAGAAGGATCATGAAATCTAACTTGGATAAAACTGGAAATTCAGATTTTTTTCAGTGCCAGAAGCCAAAGATGCACCTGAAAGAGGTATAGTGATGCTGGAAGTTACATCACTTTAGTACGGTCTCCGGCTGAATGTGCCCTTAATGTACAGGGACCCAGTAGTTTCTGAATAGATTGCAATGACTTTCAGTAACTAGTGATCTGGGTTTAAGCCTTGTCTATGCTGGGGATTTGCCCCAATTACAGCCCTTGAGATAGCTGCATCCACATAACCACACAATGCATACTTGTGTAGCCATGTCCACGCTGGTGCTGTAGTAACGCGGGCAGGGCTCTAGGATTTCTGGGGGCATATTCCAGGGTTCTTGGTGTTAGTTAAATTGAGCCTTTTTTTGCATTTATTGTGGAGCAACTTTGTCGGTCCTTCCCAAGCCCCTGTGCAGAAGTATTCTTAGCCCACCAACTCAGTTAACTAAAGCCCTCCCAGCTCACCATGCGTCTCACTTCTGTCTGTCCCAACCAGTGCCAAGGAATGGATCCAGCCAGGTCAATGAACTGTTCCTGCTTTTGGCTGCGCTGTTAATGCAGGATGAGGCAGGTATAAGACATGGTGGAAGGCATTTCAGCAGTGGCTTGTGGTCCTCAGAAGGTAGTGGCCGGTCTTGGCGAGGAGATCATGCAGGCTGGATGCTGACATGGCAGAGTGGAGACAGATTATGCTGGTTGCAATCTCTGAGGATTCCCCCATCAGATGCAGAACCACAAGCATGGAGTGATGGGACTAAATCAATATGCAGAACTGAGACGACCAGCAGTGGCTCCAGAACTTCTGCATGCAGATGGCCACTTTCCTAGAGTTGTGTGAGGAGCTTAGTTGCCTCAACCCTCCAGCTCCAGGACATGTGGATGAGAGAGGCCACATCAGTCCAGAAGTAGGTTGCTATTTCCATCCAGAAGTTGGCTACTCCATACTGCTACAGATCAGTGACTAATCAGTGTAGCATTGGCAAGTCATTGCATTGGTGCTGTGGTGGAGTTTTGTCAGGCAATTTTTGTGGTTTACCCACTGGTGGTGGATATTGCTAACATTCCTGGCTTTGAGAGAATGCGGTTCCTGAACTGCACTGGACCTGTCAATGGCGCACACATGCCCATTGTCTGCCCACCACAAGGAACACATGACTATGTCAATCGGAAAGGATAGTATTTGCCCATTGGGCAGATTTTGGTCAACTACAAAGGCAGGTTCATGAATGCCAATGTGAGTTGCACCAGTAGGGTGCATGACTCGGAGCATTCAGGAGATACTGATATTGACCTATTTGGACAAGAAGGGACGTACTTCCTCCAAATAATATGGTTATTAATGAAGTATCTGCCTACTGTTTTTTAGAGGACCCAGCCTAACCTCTACCTCCCTGACTCAAGAAGCCTGGCAGAAAAATAAAGAGCACCTGGAAGAAGAATAAAGTTTTGGATACTATTTAATTACACACTGAGTAGCTACATGATGGTAGTAGAATGCTCATGTGGCTGCTGAAAGCAAGATAGCACTGCCTACAAACCTGTTTGGATGGCAATGTGCCCAATGCCATTCATATTAATGGGCCGGGCTGTACACTGCCCAACATTTATGAAGATAAGGGGGAGAGCTTTTGCCAGGAGTGGCCTCAAGACATTGCAGGTTTGCAGGCTTGGCATAGGCAACCAGGAAGTGCACCTGTCATCACTGGGGCTAGGTCTAGAAGAACAAGGAATGTCTTCTGTGTACACATCCTTGCCTTGCCGAGGTGTTGCATGGGTAAATGTGATGCTGTGCAGTGTTGTGGTACTCATACCATTTTATCAATTTGTCATTGCTTTTATGTGACCCATTAAAAGCTTTGGATAAAACTTCCTGCCTCTTCTTTGTTTCCCAAGCATCCACAATCAATGTAGTATACAACCAAAGAAACTTTATTAAAAAATTTGCAAGTAATAAAAGCTTACTGTGAAACACTAACAGAATTGAAAAGTGCTATGTGTAGTGAAAACTGCCAGAGACACCAATCAGTGCAGTGTCACTGGTAATAGTATGCACAGCATCAGTGTACCTGTTCTCCTTACCCCACGCAGTCACAGGATCGAATGAACAAGGAACTTCCATTCCAGGAGTGTATGGACTGACTCATAGCCCACCCCATCCCAGAACTGTCCAATGGCTGCATGGGTTGCAGACTGTGGTAGCATGGAGGGGAATCCATTGGTGCAGGTGCAACTGCAACAGGTTTGCATCATGTCCATCGGGGAGAGCATCCACTCAAGCAGCTCCTTCTGTTGCTGCCAGTCCTGCTCCGTCATCTTCTAGTTGTGTTCTGGTACTACACCACCAGTCTGTCCCTCCTCTTCCTGTCCCACCCCAGTTGCGCCTTCTGGAATCCAAGGTGCCAATCCAACTTGTATCCAAAGTCATTAAGCATTTCTTGAAGCAGGTTGTCCTGATCTTCCCCCTTTCCCCCCCACCAGACCTGAGTGGCTGCCTCAGCCCAGCAGAGATGGAAGGCAAGGCAATGCAAAAGCATAGTATATATTTGTCCACAGAAAGAAAGAAAAAATGTATCTCTTCTTTTACATTCTGTGTCCCAGCAAGGTCACAATTGGAAACTTGTATCTATTTGGTGTATGCCTTTAGATCATCTTTACATGTTCCTCTGTTCCGAAGCAGCTGCATCCCAGGTTACAGCCACAGAGACTATGATAAGTATTTCATATTTCAGTTATTTTTAAACAACTGAGAAATGTTTGTGTCTGGTTCGTGGGGGTTCAGAGCCATCACTACTTCAGCCCTTGGGAGATTTGGAGGATGTTCATCTGCTAGAGATCCCAGATTGGAAGATGGAACAATTTTTCCAGGTTTCTAGTAGAAAACCATCTATGCCAAGGAGATATTTTATTGCCTGGTAACTAATTACAAATCTATGCCTGGAGACAGCTAGTAAGCTACAAGGCATCCAAAGTTTGCCTTGTCTAGGAATCTCACTGACCCTGTTGAGTTTCTCCTGTATGAAAAATGTGCATAAATCAGAAAGTATGTTACTCAGCCCAATTCTCCCATTTTCTTCTTCCCTGAGAGCCTTTAAACCTTTCCAGAACCGCTCACCTTACATCAGCTTGTTTACACGAGAGAGCTTTTGAGGGTTACATTAATTTACACTGGACAATGGGGAGGGCCAAGAACACAAAAGGCACAAAAGTTACTTAAAGCCACTTTTTTGTCCCCTTCTTTCCTTCACCAGCCAGAATGGAGAATCTGGGCCATTATTTGGATAATATTGAGATTGTTACGTAAAATAGCATTAAAATAGGAATAAACATTTTTGAAGGCGCGCGTGTGTGTGTGTGAGAGAGAGAGAGAGAGAGACAGTTGGTCACTTAAGGGAACCATAGATTTGTTTTTCAGCCCATTCTATATATTTTTCCTTCTCACATTACGCAACATGCTATTTTTCTGATAAGCCTGTTTATGGTGTGACCTACTTAGCAAGATCACTGGCGGCTCCAGCCTCACAGCATTCTAAAGACTAAAGGCCGCAAACAGGAAAAGATATTATATGAAAAAATGTTTTTCAAGCTTTTGTCCTTTACATGCTGAAAGGTGTCAAGCACTGAACCGATTCTTTATGCCACCCAGTATTGAGAGTATTGTTCAACCAACTGCCCTTTTCAAATGTAAATGGATACAAAAGCTATGTCAGCAAAAGGAATTCTTGGCTTAAACTGTGGCTCTCAGCTTATGTCGCACAATAAAACATGAGACCTATTAGTCCATACTAAAGACTTGTAACCGCATTTTAAAACTCTTTTTCAAACACAGTTACTGCCTCATATGGCTGTATCGTGGTTTCAGCTCACACCCAGCCTGGTTAAAACCATGTTACAATGGTATTAAGAAACCATGCTATTCGTTTTCGAAGAGGGGAGTCTATAGTGTAGATTCTCCTGGTGGAATTGCCTAAAAAGATCCCTGTCTGCATAAGACTTTAACCAAGGCTAGCTGCAGCCATGTTGGGAAACAGGGTCAGGATTTTCAAAAGGGACTAGTGGTTTTCAGCACCCATCCTCTGAAAACCTGTCTCTTTCAAGGAGTCCCAAGTTGGGAATCCAAAAAGAATTAGGGCCTTTCTGTGGTGTAAATGAGATGGTAAGGGAACTTGGTGACAACTCAGTTGTCCCTTAATATAGTTACAAGCGTAGCTGGACCTTAACTGTACATAACTAAACTAAAGTTCAAGGTGCTGAATTTTATTTCTCCCCCGCTAAAATTTTCCACCATTGCTAGCAATGGTGCAAGCACTAGCATAGACAAGGTGCCATCAGCCAACAATATTTTTACAAGTATGTCATCTAGCTTTGCTTTGAGCAGCTGGCTAATATAGCTGCAGCTGCCAGAATCTTGTCTATTTATTTGTATTGTGGTATCACCTACAGGTTCCAACCTGGGATCAAGTTCCCACTGTCCTGGGCACTGTACATATATAGAGAGAAAATAAAATTCTCTGCCTCAAACAATTTACAATCTAAGTAGTTAATGAGACAATAGTTGAATACAAGAGATAGATAAGGGAGCACATTGTGACAGTGAGACCGTTATGATTAGTGCAATAAACAGCAGTCACAGCACACTGATTGCCTAACCTTTGTCAAGTATTTTGTAGGCATAACGGCAGAGAGAGATTTTAAGAGAGATTCAAAAGAGGATAATGTGGCAGCTTTGCAGATAGAGCTGCACCAGTGAAAATGCCTGCAGCCACAGTCATTGTAGGATGCTTAGAACCTTGACTCCTTTTGATACTAGCTGACCAACCATCTTTCAAACCTGGCTGTGGCCCAGTGAGATTCTAACACAGTGCAGTCCGCCAGTATGGATTGTGCTAGATCTGAACAGCCAAGCTTGAGACATGGTAAAGCATAGGCTTTGAAATCTGCTTTAACACTGTTTGGCACCATCAGCAGTAGCTGATCAAACAGCATCAGGGTCCTGTTTGGCCAAAACTGTATATAAACCATGTCTGAAAACAGATTTTTAAATTCAATTGTCAGGCTCTTTTAGACTAGGCTGATAGTACCAACTTTGCTACAAATTCAGCTTTGTCCCAGTTCCAACACATTTGTCCACCAACACCATTTTGCTGTGTAGATGGGACATAACCTTGCTTTTATAATTGTGTGGAAGCCGGATTTTGGCTGGTACTGAACTGTGCATGAATCATGGGGGGAGACATCCATGTTTTAACGAGGTCCCCAAACATGAATTCACTTGTAGTGTAGATGAGACTTTAGATTAAAAACTCCTTGTAGAGAAAAATTGACAGATTTTTTTTCACTGCAAATATATTAATTTTTGGAGAATGTACATTAATGTCAGCAGAAACATCTGCCAAAGCATCTTTTTGATAGCCATCTGGAAAACACCAGTGTTCTATGGATAAAAGAACTCTGTTTCTTGCTAACCAGAAACTATTCTTCTATTACTCATGTTCGACTTCTCTCTTTCACATTACTTTTTACTCGATGACACATATGCTACATAATGTTACTATAAATCACAGAAATGCTGATTGGTCACATAGAGCATTCATCCATCCCAGCAAGTAAGAATTAGCCAGACCTGAACCATACAGGCTTTTCAAGCTCTTCCAAGTCATATTACACCTTACAAGTAATTTTCATTCTTTAGGCAGAACTACTGAGCCTTGTCTATATTGCCCAAAATGGGCTCGTAATTCACCGCTATTGCAGGGGTAGAAACAGGGCAAGCTGTACAGCAGACAGTGTTCAGGTAGGCTCAAGTTGAAGCACCTTAGCTCTAAAATATCTGACTTAGGACTTGTCTATCTGGTGAAATTTACTGGTAGAACCATACTGAGATAATTATACTGCTCTAGCTATAAAACTAACAGTGCCCACTTGGGGAGTTGTAGCCATTTAACTAGAGTGGTATCATTATATTTCCCTGTGAAAACAAGCTTCAAGGATTATTTTAGTTGAACTATGATACTAAATACTATTAGGAGGAGGAACCAGGTTTGTCTTAGTCTCCACTGACCGCTAATTTGTGTTCAGCATTATGTTATCTAACAAATAGTTCACAATCCCATTCAAACATGGTACATCTTTATAGTGTAGACAAGGCTTTCAGTCAAAGCCCCTTAGGGTGTGTCTACACTGCAACTAAAAACCCGCAGCTGACCTGTGCCAGCTGATTCGGGCTCACTGGGCTTGGACTAAGGGGCTCTTTAACTGTGGTGTAGATGTTCAGGCTCGGTCTGGAGCCTGGGCTCTTGGAGCCTGGGCTCTTGGACCCTGTGAGATGAGAGGGTCCCAGAGCTCGATTGCAGGTTCAGCCCCAATGTCTACACCACAAATAAACAGCCCTTTAGCCAAGCCTCATGAGCTCAATTCAGGTTGCAAGTGTCTAATTGCAGTGTAGACATACCTATTCCTACGTCTTTAACAGACTTACTCTGTGAATTTGGATGACTCCTATAATCCTCTGTCCCTACATTTCCTCACCTATAAAATGGGGATAACAGTTATTTACTGCATAAGGGGATAGTGAGGCTTCATTCATTGCAGGTCAATCCTGTAAAGTGCAATGTACATTGTGGGGAAAAAGGCTTTCTCACAAAGTTCCCGTGACTTCCTGCCAGGTTCCAGTTGGTCCTGAAATACTATAAAGACAGCCTTACTTGCGACATGTTAGTATTTTTCCTCCAATCTCACCAGTAACTTGGAAATTAAGAAAGAGGTGCTGGAGAATGAAAAATAATGGAGGGGGGGAAAAGATGTTAACCAGATTTTTTTTTTTTAAACAAACTCATGTAAAGGTTTGGTTGGAGTTGGGTCTAAACTTTCTCTAAATCACGTCATCCATCTGATAGAAGACATTGCACTAGGTGACTTTTTATGCTCTAAGAAATAGAGCTGATAATGTTTACTCTTGCCTAGATGAAACACTTGAGCATTTTAACAAACATCCACAGATTTGTTTGTTTACCTGCCTAGCCCACATGCTTCTCATTCCTCTTGGCTGTGGAGTCAGTTGGAGTGTCTTTCAAAATATTACAATTCCTATGCTACTCTTTAGTTTACTTAAATGGAAACCCTAGATCTCCTAACTTACCCTTTCCTGTCTTAGACGTCATGGGTCAAATTCATCCCAGGTGTAACTGAACAGACATGACCAAGAATAAACACGGTCTGCTACTTGCAGTTATAAAAATAATGTTTTATCTGAGGAGTTGTTTGCTTTGAATATAGGAGAGAGTGGTAAGAAAAGAGCTAAGAGGATAACTAGGAATTTTAGCCAACAGTTTAACTTACTCTTGTAACCCTATAGTTCTTTGATTCTATATCATCCTTGTGTAGTAGCTCTCCCCAGTTTACCATGTTTACCTCCATGTCCCTAATGGAATTCTGAAGATCCCCCCATTTTAGACCCCTTCCTTGCCTCTCAAGCGGCTGAATCATATGGTCGTCAATTTGATGGCTAAGCAGAATGGGGCATGACTCCCACAGGAGCCACGTCAACCCCACTTCTAAATTGTAACTGCAGAATGATGTGATCCCACTGCACGCACCCGAGTTTATGAAGCAGGGGTGGACATGAAATCTGGGGCTCTTGCATAACTGTACAGAGTCCTGATTACCAAGCAACTGAGCCATCTCTTATCAAAAAGCTTTAATCAATGAAATCAGAGCTGCTCACATTTAACAACAACTAGTTATAAATCGATAGTGCTTATGGCAGTGGCAGTCAAAAAAGCTAACAGCATGTTAGAAACCATTAGGAAAAGGATAGACAATAAGCCAAAAAATATCATGCCACTATATAAATCCCTGACACACCCTCACCTTGAATACTGTGTGAAGTGCTGGTCATCTCATCTCGAAAAAAGATATAGTAGAAATGGGAAAGGTACAACAAATATGATTAGGGGTATGGAACTGCTTCTATAGGAGAAGAGATTAAAAAGACTGGGATTGTTCAGTTCAGAAAAAAGAAGACTAAAGGGGGAGATGATAGAGATCTGTAAAATGAATGATGTGGAGAAAGTGAATAAGGAAGTGTTATTGACCCCTTCATCTAACACAGGAACCCAGGGTTACCCAATGAAATTAATAGGCAGCAGGTTTATAACAAATACCAGGAAGTACTTCTTCATGCAACACACAGTCAACCTGTGGAACTTGTTGCCAGGGGATGTTGTGAAGGCCAGAAGTGTAACTGGATTCAAAAAACAATTAGATTAGTTCACGGACAGTAGGTCCATCAATAGCTATTATCCAAGCTAGTCAGGGATGCAGCCCCATGCTCTAGGCGTCCCTAAACCTCTGACTGCCAAAAAGCTGAGACCGGACAAAAGGGATGAATTTCCCTGTTCTGTTCATTCACTTTGAAGCATCTGGCACTGTCCACTGTCAGAGACAGGATACTGGGCTAAATGGACCATTGGTCTGACTCAATATGGCCGTTCTTATGTTCTTATGTACTTGAATGATTCGGTTACATCAGCTGTGTTACATTTATTAGAAGAATATGGAGGATAGTTACCACTAAATATTTGGCAACTCTTGATTACTTGACTTGTTAAATATTTTACATCTGAAATATTTTAGTCTCGGATTTTCAAAAGTTCCTAAGATAGGTGCCGCTGAAAGCCGCCTGACTGCCGTGCTTGGAGCAGCAAAAAACACAGAGTCGCCCCTGAGTGTGAACACAGTGAAATAGGTATAACTAGGTCCATAGGAAAGGGGAATAAGTTATACTGCTATAAGGCAGTACCTTTATACCAATATAACTGCATCCACACTAGGGATTGTACTGGAATCAGTAAAAAAAAAAAAAAAAAAAAAAAAAAAAAAAAATCACACTCCCTAACCTACTAGTGCAAAATTGGATATATATGCCTTCCTTCAGTGTCCTCCTTATATAAGTTACATCCAGCTGGACTTTCATCCATTCCCTTATGGCTTGTTTACATGGGAATGTTATACGGGTATAAGCTAAGGTATTAATTTAAACTGATATGGTTATAACCCCCTTGTGAACACTCTTATTCTGGCCTTTTTCAGAGTAGTTGAGCTAAACAAAAAAACAACAATATTCCTATACCAGAATAAGAGTGTTCACATAGGGATTTATACTGGTATAATCATGTTGGGTTAACTACACTGGTATAATTATACCGGTATAGCAGGTAAAATGTTCCTGTGTATACAAGCCGTTAGATTTCGATTTCTTTAGAGCTACATGTATTTACCAATATGCAATTTACCCTACTCACTAACCACTTCTGAAATTGACCCTTTGTGGGTATGCCTACACTGCAAGTTAGCCTGTGCTAATGCCAGAGTTTTAGCCTTAACCCCCTCCTGTCTACACAGTAAAACCTCTGACCAGGGTTTGGGGGTGCATTTAAGTCCAGGCTAGATTACTCATCTGGGGTTGCGGGTTAGAACCTAGACTCCATTTTAACTTGGGTTGGAAGCCACCCATTTTTCAGTGAGGGGCAGGCTAAATCTCAAGACTTAATCTTGTGCAACTGGCTCAGTGCTGACATAATTTATCCTTGTTTATACTGACTACAAAGTCATGGCTAGCATCATATCTGCTAACTTGAGTCTTCCCAGCCATGTTCAAAAAAGGGTAACAGAACATAGTGTAGTGGAAGTAAGCCCAAGGAGTCTGGATTGGGGTCATTTACCTAGCAAGTAAGTTGCAGCAATGTATATGTTGCCATGCTAGGGAGAGGAAGGTAACAGGAAAAGTAACAGGAAGACAGGTGCTGGGGGTGCTGCACCCCCTGGCTTGAAGTGGTTTCCACCATATATAGGGTTTACAGTTTGGTTCCATGGCTCCCAGCACCCCCACTATACAAATTGTTCCATTGCCCCTGCAGGAAGATGTCAGAAGATGTAAACCATTTTACCGTCCAGGACCCTCAATGTGCAGATTACACCAGTGTCTGTGTAGATTACTCCCTTATGGACTATCTACATCAGGGAAAATGTGCATTAGTATAGTGAAACTGATATGGCTCTACTGGTGCAAACCTCTAATGCAAACATGCTGTGCTGATGTGTAATGGGACTAACACTAGTGCAACTTACCCCAATAAATTTTTTCATTAAAATGTTGTTTCCCATTTATCATTATTATTTTATTTTATTATTGAAATTCAAGATTTCAACAAAAATATTTTTTAACCATTTTCTACTTAGCAATGAGCAGAGCTGTTCATAATAGAACAGCAGAGAATACAGGACAATATTTGTTTATAGTGGTGGAAATATATTTTTCCCCATTAGGTCGTCGGTTCAGCACACTTGTCAACTTTGCCTGTGTCCTGATCAATTTCATTTTTAGGTGGCCTTTTAGGACCATAATAATTTCCTGCTTGGACCAAACCTGTGAATCATCTAGTTCAGTATCCTGTCTCTGACAATGTTAACTTGTAGCAATGAGTTCCACGTGCTCATAATGCATTGTGTAAAAAAGCTTCCTTTTATCACTTTTCAATGTGGAATTAGGCTGTGATCTTGGAAATGCGCCTACCAGGAATGGCTCTCCAGCATTGTCGGTCATAAAACATTGATTACCTCTGAACTTTTCTATAGAATAAATGTCAAGTCAAAAAAGAAGAAGCCTTGTCGTTTCCAGATGCAGAAACTATAATCATGCTAATTCAGATGATAATGCAAATTCCAAATAATGTGCCTTTTGCATCCGATGGAATCACTCGATTTATCCTATTTAAAATTATAAGTAGGTGGAAGCCCATTGAAGAGAAGGCATCATGAGAGCAGCATTCTCTAATAACACCACCTGTCCTCTAGTCCTACTTTCCCCCATCCTGTTGTGTTCTGCTCCCAATCCTGATCTCCTCTCCTGAATTCCAATTGACAATAGATCTCAGAGCCAGGCCTCTCATTTTCCTTCTTATTTTTCAGTATAAATTAATATTTAATGATATGCTTGCCTTTCTTCCAGCAAGGTTTGGTCATATTGGGTGAAATCCTGGCCTCACTGAAGTCAATGGCAAAACTCCTCATTGGCAAAAGTCAATGGCAAAACTCCTCATTGACTTCAATGGACTAAGGATTTCACCCATTATTTTTTTTAAAGCTTATAACAAATCCTTTCATATAAGTTGCCTATCTTAAACAGTGGATTGACTACAAAAGTTTGCCTTTCCTTAAAGGATAATAAAAATAAATAATATATGGAGATATACCTATCTCATAGAACTGGAAGGGACCTTGAAGGTCATTGAGTCCAGCCCCCTGCCTTCACTAGCAGGACCCAGTATGATTTTTGCCCCAGACTGAATTTACAACCCTGGGTTTAGCAGGCCAATGCTCAAACCACTGAGCTATCCCCCTCCCCCCAGTTGGTACATAAAATAGTGTGTTTAATATGTTGTCACTTGGCTCAGTGGTGTTACATGTAATGTCACCTCTATTAATGAACAAAAAATATATAGGGAGAATAAAATTCACCAGTGTAAATATCTAATCTATCTATCTATCTATCTATCTATCTATCTATCTAAATCTTGTTTAACAATCTATTTTCTCTGGACAGACTTTGCAAACTAAGAGCATTTCAAACTGTTAGTTAAAAATATAAAATTGGCTGAAACTAAAGCTTCTGTTTGTACAACTACACAGGACTGGAATAAATGCTCCACGAAGATTCTTTCTGATCAGAATAACTTTAAATCTGAGTTAACCTCTTTTGTTATATATGGTGTTTCTGATAAGTGATTTTATACTTACATTATTATACAGAGAACCTGAGATCCTGTTGTGTCAGGATCAGGATGGTGTACAGCAATTATTTATTTGTCAGGGAGACATCACACAAAATAACCCTGCTGCTCACCCTAAAAATCAAAATCTGTTCCCTGATTCTACATGTTCACTAACCCCCCACAGGGTGAGAGAACGGTGGAATGGAGTGATGCAGTAGCCTTTGGAGTGTGTAATAGGCTCAGCCTTCAGAAGTTACAATGTGTGCAACAACCTACTTCTGTGGTTTCCATTATCATTTGCTAAATGCTAGACAAGATCCCAGTAAGAAACACTGTAAGAAAAGCCTAAGTTAATAAATAGATAATTAGATCATCATGATACACTGTGTACCTCGGTCTGCTGAATCAAAATCTTTATGTGACTGACCCACACACACTCCCCACTTTCTAGAAATATCACTAATTGTTCACTGGTGTACAGTAGGTCATATTTTTGGTGAATACATTTTGAATAATAAACCTTTGACTATAACAAATGCTATATTGTATTACTAAAAGATGTTTTGAAATAAACAATTTGCAGGTTTTATTGTAAAGGAACTATTAAAATGACACTAATGTTGTACAATGGTTAGTAATAATTTTTCTTGTATCTTTATATATCATTGTTTCTTATATATATTGCCTCTCCTATCTATAAATTGTATGGCATTCATCACCATAGTATCTGAGACCCACATCCTCAAAGGGATTTAGGTACCTTAATTCCTCTGAGAACGTTGGCCTGAGCCCCTCACAATCATTAATGGATTTTTATCCTCACAATGTCCCTGCAAGGTAAGGAAGTCCCATCCCTGTTTTACAGGTAGGAAACTGAGGCACACAATAGATTAAGTGACTTGCCCACTCTCATGCAGAGAGTCTGTAGCAAAGCCAGGAACTGTTGCCAAATTGTGTGAGTACTAGGCCAGGGCCCTACCTACTAGGTTATCTTTCCACCTCTCAAATTATAAAATAAAATACTTTAAGCAATAACAATATTGTTATTCATCATGGTTATGGGACTCAAAGGGTTCTGAATGCTTTGCAGCGCAAACAGAAAGGCAGGGCCCCTGCCCTAAAGAGTTTATCATCTATTCTAAGCCTTTAGTCATGGAAGGAGTTCTGCATCAGAAGCTTCTACCCCTGCGTAGATCCCTGCTGCCACTGACAGTGGGGTTCAGAGTGGGCACAGCCAACCTCCACTCATGAGATCACGTTGTAGGATCAGTAACTAAGGCCCCAATTTACTACTATGGGGTTCCAACTAGGGGGTCCAATCCTGTGACCAAATCCACACATAGGGACATTGATTTCAGTGGGACTCTAAATGGTTCCAGCAGGTCTGCTGGTATGGATCTGTTTGCAAGACCAGTGCCTCTCTTTAGATGTGATGTAATAAGTGGTAGGAATAAACAGCAGAGAGATTATACTTGGGCAAATGCATATCCTTTGAAAGAAGTTTTTGTTTTCTGGTGGTAGTTTTTCAAATTCCAGTTTTTTTTAATTTTTGTTACCCACTCTACTTTTTGCAGTATTGTAATTATTTAATAATTATTATGACTGACCCATTTTTGGTGACCCTCCCAGAAGAAAGTGAGTCTTGAATAAGGCATTTGAAAGAAAATAAAACAATGTGCCAATAGTTTACATACACATTATTCTGTATGCTGGGTTTTGCTTTTTTAATCCTCCCCTCCCATGCCTCATACCATCCCTCCCATACCATAATATTGTCATCCAATTTATCCAGTTGGGCAAGCACATGATCATGCGCCTTGCTTTTCCCATCATATCTAATGACAAACGGAAGAATTAGCCCTCCACACTTCATTGTTTCAAGGTTCTGCTTACTTAAAAATAATCTTTAAACCATGAATAGACAATAAAAAGGACAGGTGAGATAACAAAGGTTTTGTCCCCCTGGATAGCACAGAAAATCAGGCTGCCAGATTGTTTGTTTACTCTCAAAGATGGATTCATGCTCCTCTTTCGCCCCCCTCCCCTTAAAGGAAATATGATCCAATCAGGTAGTAGGAAATGATGAGACTGGCTCCCCCAGAGCTGTGTTAGGAGCACACGCTTTTGTCACATGCATGGGACGGAGCAGCAGTGGGAAAACTACAATGCCCAGCGTTCCCCTCTGCTCCCTGAT
This sequence comes from Trachemys scripta elegans, assembly GCF_013100865.1. Classification (NCBI taxonomy): domain Eukaryota; kingdom Metazoa; phylum Chordata; order Testudines; family Emydidae; genus Trachemys; species Trachemys scripta. The sequence continues at coordinate 14,879,314 of NC_048309.1, forward strand.
CAATGGACCTTATTTGAATAATCTGTGAGCCCTTGGACTCAGGCCAATCAGCTGTCAGGGACCCATGATAAATCGCAATGCATTATTGATAATCATAATTACTCTGACATGCGCATTCCGCCCAAGGGGGGTAATTTCCCAACTCTAGGAATTTGTTGTGAAGAAGAAAATAATTGCTACTATTTTGCTCCCGATGCTTGTGCACCATGTCGAGACGCAAGCAGGCGAAACCCCAGCACATCAACTCCGAGGAGGAGCCCCCAGATGCTGCAAGTGGTAAGGCGCAAAGTAAGAGACGGAGGCTCGCCAATTACCAACTTTAATTGATGTGCAAAGAAATCAGCCAGGGAATAAGGGGTTTTGTGTGGGTGCGTGTGTGGCTTTGTCAGTCCCCCCCCCCCCCCCCCACTGGACTCGGCTCGAGATCATGACCCTACACTGACCACTCGTTGTTTGTACCATTTATTCCCATAATCTACCCCCCCCCAAAAAAAACACCCCCTCACTTATCTTCAATCATTGTTCGACTGATATCGGGCCTGATCCTCCTTTTCCTTCTGAGATCGCAACGGGATCTTTTTTTTCTTTTTCTTTTTCTTCCCCTTAAAACTGTCCAGTGGCTCTGCCCAGAGCTCCAGCCCGATGGCTGCTCTTTGCTGACCACTCGGATCGCAGCAGAAATCTCTCCGTGTGTTGCTCTGCCGTCCCCGTTGGGTGTGTGAGAGTCTTTCCTCCCCATCCCCCTTAAAGGTTAACGTGTGCTGGCTCTGGAGGGGGATCCGGGCTCTCTACCTTCTCACGCCAGGGGAGCAGGATGCGATCTGCTACGTGTCTTAGTACAGCCAGTTTTGTTGTAGCCTAATGCAAGGTGAACCCCCAAACCCTACCCAGCCGGAAAGGATTTTTTTGGGGCGGGGGGGAGAGACAGAGAAAGGAGTTGCAAACCATCTCTTTAGCGCAGGCATGAGGGAAGGCTTTAGTTTTGTTTCTCTGGGTTTATTTCTTTTATGAGGGTTTTTTTTTTGGGTGGGGGATTTAAAAAAAAACTGCTTTGGCTAGTTTGGTTGGAGATCACAATCGCCCTGGACCTTTTGTAGCCTGACCTCCAGCCATCTTTGATTTCCGACTTCCTAAAATAACTCCGGTGAGCTAACGTGGTGTGTGTGCGCGTGTGTTTTGTATTTGGGTGGTGTGGGGCTTTTAATATCGGGAGCCACTGTTACATGCTCTGGAACTTTGTGTTTTAAAGGGAAAAGAAAATTACATTTGCAGTGAAGTTATCACAGATCTGTGGGCGCGGGGTGCGCAGAGGGGGCAATCGAGAGGGGGGTAGGGAATTGATCGCCTAGTATAAGTGCGGTTAGTTTGCCACTAGAAACGAATTGGGCAGCGTTGTAATTCCTGGATCCTATGTGAAAGTTTCATCGATACTGTGCAGCATCTTCTCATACGTTCCCAGGGTTTTTCTGTTGGTGCATCGCTAAACTGGGGAGAATTTGTAGCACTTGTAGACTACTACATGGGCCGATTCCTTCAATGTTAATTCTCAGTTTAAATTTCAACCTACACTTAAAAAAATCGGTGCGGATCTAATGCCACTCATCCCATAATTCCTATTGACAGACTGGATAGCAACCTCTGCAACTTCTTGGGGATGGTGGTATTAGAACTGAATTTCCCTGGTTATGTAGATCAATGAATTTCTCCGGTCTCAATTAGGAATCATCAGTTTCAGTATCCTCCCCAAGAGAGATGAAGGTGGGTTTTGCAAATAGTTCAGATTATTTTATTATTATTAAAGCACCAGCTGACTCGAGATATTTGGGGTGGGAGGGTCTGCAGGACTTTACTACCCTAAGCAACCTGGACTCTGTAATTCTGTGAGTCGGCTTTTATGTCTTTAAAGGTCAAATATTCAATTGAATGCTTAGTCACTTTTTTTTCCATAGGTAAAAATGATCCATAACAATGTATATAACAGGAGCCGCCTATTCCCAAACCGCAGGAGATTCGAGTTCTTATCCCCCCCCCCCCTTCTTTCTTTGAGCCGAAATGTCCAATTGTTGGGTCCGGTTAATGGTGACTTAAGAAACAGCAAGCTGGCCAGAAGGCAATAAATCCCATGTTTAATGCATGACTGTTTTCCTTTGTGCATATGGTTAGGCTGGGGGGATGGAGGTGATGTTTCCACATGTAAATCTCTGCCCACTGCTGGAGAGTCACCTCCGGGGGCTGTGCTGAAACAAAAGGGTTAATAACTCTCCTGAAGCTGCAGAGTTACTCCAGAGGGAGTGGGGGGAGGGAGAAGAGAGGGATTTTTCTCATCCTTTAAAGTAACCGGTATCAGGTTTTTTTTTTTGTTTTGTTTTGTTTTTTTTAATGATTTTGCAAGTTCTGGAAGGACAGCAATTTAAAGCACCATCTTTGGAACCTGCCTGGTGGGTGGTGTGCATGTCTGTCTATTAAATACCCAAGATTGGGGTGGAGTGGTTTTTTTTTTGTTTGTTTTTTAATCCTTGTAGAGTCCTAACTTTTTTGCTTTGGCTACCGTACCTCCGGTTCGATGGGCATTTTTTTGGGGGAAAGGGGTGCGTGTCAATCGGTAACAGACAAAATTAGCCCGGTATCCACAATCTAGCGCATTGCTTGACTTTAATTTATTGGGGAACTTTCATTGCTTTCTTGCGCCACCCAGGGGTCACTGGCAGTACTAGGCAAGTTGTAAAGAAAACTTTGTACATTTTCCCCAACGGTCTTTTGAAGTTGGAGAGTAGCTTCCCCTTCGCCCAGAGACGCATAACGTGGTGTTCAGGGCTGGGAATTACTGCTCCTGCTCTTGAAGGACTTGTGGACACACGGGTTGCCCCCAGTGCCCCGCCCAAACTTTGTATTATTCAGGAGCCCTGCTGGTGAATCTCTGGGCAGATTTCCCTCTAGTCTTAACCTTCCTCTTACCCCGCAGAAAGGGGCTGGGGGGCCGCCCATCCTGAGCTAGAACTACCTGACTGTTGTTGCTCTTTCTCCACTCCTACAATACCAGCTTGGAACAAAGTTCTAGAAACCGTTGCAGAAATCTCTCCGCTGCTGTTCGTGATAACGATCAGAAGAAGTGGGTGGGAGTTAAACCATCTCCAGGAACCCCTTAGCTAAATAAAACAGCCTTGACATGATTTAAAAAAAAATCTGGACTCGGGATTAACCATAGTTTCTCTCTCCTCTTCAGAATAATCTAGATATTCTCCCACCTAGGCGTGTCCATAAATACCAAGGGATGAAGCTCCATTAGAAAGTTAAAATTCCAGCCCGATTGCCTGAGAAATGATCAAATATATGCATAATTGCAATAATAAAATCAAGCCCTTATCTCGCTCTTTTGCAAGAGAACATTTGCAAAGCAATCTGAGACCCGCCTCTGAGAACAATGCGGTGTGCTAGAAAATGGTTTTGCTAACCTGGTGATCGATTAACAGGTCAAAAAAATCAGCAGGTGGTCACTTGAGAATAATACCACATACTGAAAATTAGCATTTTCACAAAAGGGTTTAAAATGCCCATTGTACTGGATTACAGCCATTAAAGTGTAGGGTTCTTAAAATGCAGTATGCCACTCTTAAATAAAAAAATTCTTTCCAGGCTAAGAACTGAAGTTGTATCCTGTATTTGGGCATCCATTCAAATTGGGACTCCAATTGGACTCTCTAATAATCATCAAAATATATTTGCTCAGCGCATGCTGCTATCCAGGAGGTATTCCTAAATTGTAGCTTCTCAAAACAATGAGTTTCATGCAGGAAACTGTCAGTTAACGAGCCCTTAAAAACGTGAGCCCGATTCCAGAACTCCTTGTGCAAACATGATGTATGCTCCAAAAGTTGTCCATTGAATCGGTGTGAGGTGCTCAGAGACGGGTCAGATTATAGTTGAGGGAAATATTATTGTATCAACAGTGCGGCCCAACTTGAGACTCGAACACGCCTTCAGTGGCCCGTTGCTGCGGTTTAAATTAACAGCTAGTTAGTGCTGTTTGAATTGAACAAAGCTCTACGTTGGCTCATTCAACGTTACTGCATCCAGGGATGACACTATTCGCTGTGGGGTGTGCTGGTGCTGGCTAATCTTTGCAGAGCTATAAATGCTAGCCATTGGGTGAAGCCTGTAAGGCAGGCTGACGGACTGGAAGGGGGAAAATGTCTTGCTTGTTTTTTCCCTTTTACGTAAGTGAAACATTATATTGGTTGTACTGAGCAAGTCCTCTTGCTAAACCCTGCAGCATGTGACGTTTTGACAGAGCTGCTGCTCTAACCTTTGCCTCCTCCTGCCTGCTGTGGGTGGTAAGTTGATGTCAAGCTTACAATTAGGACTCTCATGCAATTGACCTTGGCAGCGGGGTTTGCGCCGTTTAGCTTGGTCTTAAACACTGTACTAGTGTTAAGTGTGGTCTAGGGCCGCCTTGTTTATGGACGAAGGACTTGCTGGTGGAAGTAATTGAGCGCTGAGGAAGAAACAGTGGTGGGTCAGGTAGAGCAAAAGACTTTCCTCCGCTCTGAGGTGTTGCATCCAGGCAGGTTTCATTGGCTTTTGGAGTCTCCTGTTCAGCTCTTTCCACACTGGGAAAATTAAACAACTAGGTGTTGCAGTGACTTTGTCTGTCTGCCTTAAACTTAAGTTCAGAAATGTTCTTCGCTCCGCAAACCCAAGAATTCGGGTTTATCTGCAACTTGTAATCAAAAATGTTGGTAGCTTTTGTAGCCTATTTTAACCACTGCACTTTTCGACCTCTGTTTTTATATTAACATAGTTTTGGGGCAGATGGTAACCTACTTATTTATATGTCCTTAGGGAATGATTAATTTGTTAGTCGTTCTTCCAGCCACCAATAACTAATGAATTTTAGTTGCATGTTTGTCGCTACTGCTGTTTTAAATTGCAATCTCTCGTTCTGGAGAAAGTATTTTTTTGTAATTTTTGATCTAACTAAACTGCCTTCCCGGCTCCAGAAATGGATATTGTTTTCAGTGTAATACATGAGTGCCCTCCACTGTTCGGCCTTTTTAAGCTCAGTTGTTAATAGCAGCATCAGAACATGTGTTTGCTAAAGCTTTCAGTTTTGAGCCTCAGCAGGTAACTGCAGACATTTTAAAGGGGTTTGTCATGGCATTCAGCAACTTTGTTTTTAAAGCCCTTTGAAAGTACACCAGAAGGTTAATCATGCAAGGACGTGGAATTTAGAGGTCTAGTCTTAAGACTTTTAAGAGTTGCTATCTCTGTTTTTACAAAATCCTACTTTTATGTGAGGATAGCTAGAGTCTTAAATTTGTCTAAATGATTTGGAACCTTTAGATTTTCAAAGCAATTTTTATGAAACTTTAATATATTCTGGGTTAACATAATTAGTACTCTTAAAGGTTTGTTGTTAACAAGGTTAGCTTAAAACCTTGGAAGACACTTTTTTAGTCAGGTTGTGAATTATTTTCATGAGACACAACAAGTCTCTTGTCTAGCTATTCTTGGGTTGGAAACTGGTATTGACTGAATTCTTTTGTGAGAGATTTAATTACATTGTCTGCAATCATTATTGGAAATTTCAAATGTTTTAAAATAAAACCACCCGCATTTCTTAAAATTGAGAAGGGAGCCAAACTTATTTAGCTGTTTTGACACGTTTATTCAAACCTATTTTTCTGTGCAGTGCTTGTGATTTTTTTTTTTTTCCTTGATAGGCTTAAAATAGCACACTTTGAGTTTGTTGCAGACATTGCTAGACTTGCAAAGTACCTAGTCTAATTTTTTTAAATGCTAGTTGAGGCCTTCAGAACTAGAAATAACTAAACTGATTATTTAAAATTTAATCATTTCTGATAGCAAGTAACATAATCATACACCCTTTTCTTAACAGTGACTATTGGGAAAGTGACTGAGAATAGATAACTTTTACAGAAATTTAATCAGTTTAAGTCTCACTGGGTATTAACTTCAGTTACTGTGAAGTAGACACTTTAAAATGTGGAGTGTGGGTGTTTTTGTTTTTAGTTTCATGGTCTCTGACTGACTACCCTCCTCACCTCTTTCTTCTTTCCAATAGCTTTCCACTAAATCAAATTAAATCAGGTAAAAGGTGTGGGGTATTTTATTAATTGTCTTTAGGAAACTTTTTTTTTAAAACTTAAATTTGAGTCTAAAGATTTCATCAGACCTTATTGTAAATTAGACCTTATCCTACGCAATAGTGGACCCCCCCCCCAATCCATTTGGCAGTGATTGAATCTAAAACCCCTGCTGGGTTTACTGCATTCTTCTAACTTATTGGATAACTAGATGCTGAGAGATAACATTCCTGAAATTCGGAGGTGGGGAGGGGGGAATAGAAAACGGGAGAGGTTCGATCCCTGTGAAGCATTTTTGAGGGGGTTACTTAAGTACATGAGTAACTGTTCTAACAGATCTCCCTTGCTACTTGACAAATACTGTTACAGTATTTGGACAGAGTTCTCCACAGATGTAGATATGCATGGTGAGCTTTCTTTGCACAGAAGTAAACTTACATTTTGTTTTTAAGACTCTTAAGTATGTGTCACTGATAACTGTTTCTAGGGTGGGTAGGTAGAGCAAGGCATGTTGTTTTGGTAAATGAGGTGGTCTGATTGCAATCACTTGACTGTTCCTACAAGACAGGGAAGAGGAGGTGGCAGCTAGAAATCAAAACAAGGATCTCTGGTGAATCTTTTTTTTAAGATATAGTTCAGATTTTTTCCCCCCTGTCTCTGTTTAGGATCTCAAATGTTTGTGGTGGTGGTGTTGTAGCCATGCTGATTCCAGGATAATAGAGACAAGATGGGGGAGGTAATATCTTTTATTGGACCAACTTCTGTTGGTGAGCGAGATGCTCATCACTCTTCGTCTTCTCTGGTCTCAGTACCTATAGTACTCAACTGTTTTACCACTATTGAATGCACCATTGTCACTATGTCGTCCCAGGATACACAATACTTTCAAAAGACAAGCCTGGGAGCTTAAATTCATAACTTTGCTAAATATTAAAAACCATGGACTGAATAGAGACATTGGATTTATGGCTTATTACAACAATCTATAATCCACTAATACCCCACCCCCTTCCTCCCTATGACTGGAGGGGTGTTTAATGGGCCACTTTACCATAAATGGTCCCTTGAAATGTGTTGACTATTTATGCTAAACAATCTTATACTTTGCATTTTGCAGTGACACTCTGAGTAAGGGCTTGTCTTCACATACAATGTACAGCTGCTCCACTGTAGCAGTGTTTAGTGAAAACAACAAGGAGTCCAGTGCTTTCGCACAAATAAATCTGTTAGTCTTTAAGGTGCCACTGGACTCCTTGTTGTTTTTGTGGATACAGACTAACACGGATAGGTGACACCATGATACAAGGCCGCTGACCTCCTGTTGGTGCAGTTAATCTACCGCACGCGAGAGGCAGTAGCTATATTGATGGTCTCCTGGCATACAGTAACTCCTCACTTAGTCATCCTGGTTAACATTGTTTTGTTATTAGGTTGCTGATCTATTAGAGAACATACTCATTTAAAGTCGCGTTACATTCCATTATAAGATTGTTTGGCTTGCCCCGCTCCACCTAGCGTTCCAGCCGGGGAGACTCCACTCCCTGACAGGTGCGCTGGGCAGGAAGAATGGGTCAAGCCCTGCTACACCCCTGCCTCAACCAAGCTTCACAAACATCATTGGTGAGTACAGTATTACATTGTTTAAAATTATTTAAAACTTGGTACGTATATGTATATAATATCTTTTGTCTAGTGAAAAAAATCTCCCTGGAACTTGTCCCTCCCTATTTACATGAATTCTTATGGGGAAATTTGGTTTGCTTAACATCATTTTGCTTAAAGTAGCACTTTTCGGGAATATAACTACAATGTTCAGTAACTCCTCACCTTAGTACTGTGTACACTGGGAGGTAGGTTGGTATAACTGTGGTTTTGTCTACACTGGCAAGTGAAAGACATGTTATGTTATGTTATTCAACAGTGTTTTTAAAAAACACCCCACATACACACCCAAAAGACAAAAGTTTCGTTGACAACAAGCACCAGTGTGAACAGCTGGCAGGACTGATCTCCTGCAGACAACGCTGCTCATTGGGGGTGGAAGTTTTTTGTCAGTAAGAGAGCTCTCTCCTGCTGACAAACTGTGGGTACACTGCACTGTGCCTTTTAGCAGCACGGCTGTAGTGGCACAGCCCTGTCACTAAAAGCTGTGCAGTGTAGACATAGCCTTATGTCTCTCAGGGGGGTAGGTGGTTTGGGTTGTTGTTGTTGGGTTTTTCCCCCCCCCCCCCCCCCACACCCCTGTGTGATGTACACCTGGCCTAAGGGCTTGTCTACACTGGCAATTAACAGCGCTGCAACTTTCTTGCTCAGGGGTGTGAAAAAACACTCCCCATAGTGCAGAAATTGTTGCACTGTAAAGCGCCAATGTAAACAGTGCCCCAGTGCTGGGAGCCATGCTCCTCGTGGGGCGGGGTGTGGTGGTTTTTTTTTAATTAATAAAGGGGGGGGAGTGCTCTCCCAGCGCTGCGCCGGGACCACACAAGGCACAAGCACTGCCACCACGGCAGCGCTTTAGCATTGTCAGTGTAGACTAGCCCTAAGTTTCCCAGACCTGGAGAAGAGCTTTGTGTGAGCTCAAAAGCTGGTCTCTCTCTCTCCAACAGAAGATGGTCCAAAAAAAGACATTTATGTCCCGCAACTTGCCAATATTGATTCATTTATACTCAACCCTCTGCCCCTGTGAGGCAGAGAAGTATTCTCAGTTCCACAGTTAGGAGGAGATTGGGGGGGCAGGGCGGGGTGGGAAGCTGTGCTTCACTATTTTTCCCAGGGTTACACAGGAGTCTATATTGGGAATTGAATTCAGATCTTTTGAGACCCAGTGAATGTGAAATTGTCAAAAATAGGGAAACAAATGAACAATATGGGACAACAAGAATATCAGATGGCTAGGGGAGGAATGCTAACTAGGGCTGGCCAGAAACCGAGATCTCCCATTTTGTGAAAAAAAAATTGTGATCTCAATGTTTTTGTTCCACCTTTTGGGATATGTGTGAGGCGGTTTACAGATTAGGCCCATAGGTTCTTATCGTTTACCAGTTTAATTTCAATTGATGCAAGGCACTCATCTGCCAAAATGAGTCTACTATCAATACAAGGGGGATACTCCCATTCAAATTTATCTTTCTAAACCAGTAGAGTTAAATCAGTATAACTTTGAGGCTTTTGGGGGGGGGGGGGG